>NW_007578896.1:157322-187841 GCF_000690725.1 Stegastes partitus | reverse complement strand
TGTGTCACCAATAGCAGTGGATTTTAGAAATTTATTCACAATATTAAAATTAAATTGAACACCATCAGCTGTTTATGAAGGAAACAGTTGTGAAATTCTGATAAAATTTTCTTTTTATGTCAAAAAAAGAAAGTAAATGTAAATGTTATTCATAGTCACATGTTTTTAAATGATATTTTACATTAGTCTAGTAAATTCACAGTTTATGCTTTTATATTTTTATTGATTTTTTGTGTGTTTTTCAATAAACAGTGAATGTAAAAATGTGAAAAAAAAATCTTTTGTAAACTTACATTTTTTTTTAACAGTGAAAGGGCTGGTGTTTGTTGTTCCTCAAATTTCAAATCAAATCAAATCAAGTTTATTGTCATTTTGCTGTACACATTAGTACAGGCAAGATGAAAGAGCGTTTCTTCAGGATCCAATAACTTAAAGTTATCTAAATAAACAAGTGTTTGCATATCAGGATCAGCAGTTCAGCGTTCTGACAGCTTGCTTCAGGTTTCTTATTTAAAAAATAAAAATAGTAATAAAAAGAAAAGGATACCATCTGAATAAGACTGATTCGACATGAGCCAGTAGATCAGAACTCTCTGGTCAGCTTCCATTCGCCGCGCACCAACAAAGTTCACTGACCTCAAACCAAAAACATTCAAAGTTGTATTTTATAAATCTATATCCAGTCGGTGGAGTCAGTGCATCTCTTTGTGTTCACCCCGGTGTGTGTTTTCCACTCTTGCTGTACGGATCGTGGTTTGGGTCTCTCTGCAGGTGGTGTTCTTCCATCATTTCAATGTGCCAAGACACTGGAGCTCTCACCTCCTCACCTCCTCGCCCTTCGCCTCTCACCGTCTCTGCTGGCGTGAGAGAATGCCGCCTGTGTGCGATGCTTTCCTGCAGAATGTAGCACCTGTGTTGGTGCTGGATATTATCCTGGCTGCTACTCGGGCACACACATGTCCTCGGCTCTATCCGTCGCCCTCTTTCAAGCATTCCCCGCTCATTCATACGCTACAAGGGATTCCTGTTTTGCTGCCTTGATTCTATTCCTTCCGGGGTTGTGGGAGTCCGCACCTGTGGTGGTACTGCACACACAAACACACACACACACACACACATTTGTGGGCCCAGAATTTGCCTCCTATTTAAGCTGTAGGGAACCTGACTCTGGATGCATTCACATTTGCCCTCTCCGTTCCAGCTGCGAGGAAAATAGGTGCAGGAACCGTGGAAGCGACATGACAAATAGAGGGAATGGAACATTATCGGGCTCCAGTTGCCAAGAGAGATTCAATTTAGACGGGGCTTAATGCGGACTGTGCATATTTTAAAAACCTACGGACCTGTTAAGCTACATCACACTGAGGCTTTATTGTGTTTCCAGGAGAAATGCGATTGTCTCTCTGCCATAAAAGCGCTGTTTTGTGTGCTGTTTTTGTGCACCGGTAATGTTGTGAGACACAGGTAGTGGGAGCTGTAAATGTCAGAGAACCCGAAACCTGCTGAACACACAAGAAAAGAAAGTGTCGGTTTCAGCGCGCGGAAATCGCGGCGCCGCGCCGATGACATTTGTGTGCATCGAGTGTGTTCGGAAACCATTATATAAACGACGGCGAGGCCTATATCGGCTTCCTACCGCTACATTTCCGCTGTCAGCAGGTTGACTCACGCAGCTACATGTGAGTCAGCTGAGTTTTGACACCTCATCCCTATGGACACACACGCAGAGACACAAAACACTGTACTCACACCCACACATAGCTACAGCAGCAGCAGCAGCACAACCGCTGTCAGGAGATGAATGAAGTGGACATTAGTTTAAAAGTCAAGCTAAAAATGGCCATCATCGCTCCGCTCTCCGTCCACCGTCCCACAAACGCTGTGCGGTTTGGTTCGCACTTGACCGAGCATCTCCGGGAGTCTGTTCGTTCACACCAACCCGCCGCCATAAACAACTTTATTCAGGTCAGGGCGGAACACAACCTTTCCCCACCGAGATTTAAATGTCCCACCCGTAAATGTTAAACAAGGGGTGGCCCCGTCGCTGAAATGCATCCCGTAAACCTCCCAGAAGGAATTTTTTTTTTTCCGGATGCTGAACTGTAAATAATGCCCAGGAACCTGAATTGTGCAGAAGAAGAAAAAAACATGCATAGAAACAGACAGCTTTGTAAACACACCAATATAGATGTTCGGTCTCTTTGGAGAAAGCCGGCAAACTCCTGTTTTTCCACGTCAACTCAGGTGCTGGAGGAAGAAGAAAAAAAAATAAAAAATCCCCCCTGCTGCTGTCTGTTTGAGGAAATGTGTCTCGCAGCCCCGGAGCTACAAGGCCAAACAAGAATACAGAGCAGGGAGTCAATCATAAGGGTGAAACTTTCATTTAGTCCGACTCGTGAGCCTGTGAACTCCACTCGTTAAAGGAAACGTGTCGGTTTGCGATGTCCGCGGCACTCCGGGAGTCATGTGGAGTTCCTGCACCCTGCCTAACCTCGGGTAGCCGTCGCCTTCACTTCTTTAAATTACTTTCAGCGACGCCAAAGAAAAGGAGGCGCCTTTCTGGTCCGTACAGCAATTGTGCGGCGGATTATTTCGGACGTCGGCACAATAGAGCTTCTGAGTAAAGGCGGGTGTCTCTTCTCCACTCGGAGTGTTTATAGCCTTTTAGGACGTGGACTCGGACCTGCCTGTGACTGATTAATAGTCAAATTCGGAGCCTATTAAACTTGCCGTTCTCCCTGAAAGTCAGAGGAGTGTTACCCCTCAGCTGACGACAAAGTCTGGGGCGTGAAAGCTCAATCTGCTGGTTCTGGATCTACACTTGAAAAATGGTCCTTTCTTCTTTCCCCTCAA
Organism: Stegastes partitus; assembly: GCF_000690725.1. Classification (NCBI taxonomy): domain Eukaryota; kingdom Metazoa; phylum Chordata; class Actinopteri; family Pomacentridae; genus Stegastes; species Stegastes partitus. Next base: position 184,988 of record NW_007578896.1, on the reverse strand, counting down.
CAACAGAAACTCTTACAAGTCCTTAAATATGTTGGCAAACCCAACCGCAGTAGTATTTGTTTATGTTTTACAGTAATTACATCAGATGGAGGAGTCGAAGATTCTGGTTACGTTGCGTCGTGCAGCACAAAGACAGCTGTCTGCGCCGGGACGTCTCGATAAATTTCTTCTTCCTGTGTGCTTTTATTGTCCCTCCGTATAGTTTGACCACTTGTTTGTGAGAAAGAAGGACAAGTGAAGTACAAACAAAAAAATAGCTCCACAAGTTATTGGACAGTTTGACTGAGTGTGTTTGGAATCTGGTGAAATATAAATAATACGAGGTGTGTCTGAGAAGTTCCAGGACTGGTGTCACACAAGATATATTTCAAACCCAAACTACAAACCAGGAGTTTTAATCCGTCAGATGATCAACCAGCACGTCTACAAAGAGATCCGTTTGCTTCGTTCAGAGAAGAAGAGGCGAGAGTTGTGGCCGGACCAGTCGTGGCTGCTTCACCGTGACAACGCGCCTCTTCACAATACATTGAGCATCCCACAGAACATCAAGAACATCTCCGTGCTGGAGCGACCTCCCTACTCACCCCAGCTGGCTCTGTGGGATTGGTTCCTCTTCCCCAAACTCAAGGGGGTCATCAAGGAGACCGGACATTAAGGTGGCTGTGACGACTGATCCTGGAAGAATCCCTCCAGGAGTGCATGGCGGCGCGGCAGAGAAGGCTGGGAAGTGCAACTTCGCAGGGGTAGTTTTTTAGTTTGGATTTGAACTATGTCTTGTGTGACACCCGTCCTTGAACTTCTCTGACAGACCTCGTTTATTGGTTCATCTCCAAGAGTTACCTTTAAAGTAATAATTACTGGGAGACGATGGTATGAATGTGACGTGCAGCGTGTTGTGTCTGCAAAAAACGACATTCCTACACAACTAAACTGCGTTAATTTATGTTTTAAAAGACGTTATTTAGTTCTGAATGGAAAAAAAATAGGAAAACAGCCACAAAATCAACAAGTTTTTACTCAATGTTTGGCACCGAAACGACTTAGCTAAGTTTGGGAAAATATCTCACCTTTGTTTGAAACTGCTCGGTTAAGTTTTGGCACCAACACGACATGTTTAAGAAAATAATGTGATTTGGTTTAAAATACGACCGTTTTCACAACATGTTTAAACCTAAATCCTTCCTCATCTAATGTAAGATTGGAAAAGGAGCGACAGTAAAGTAATAAAATAAATGATTTCAGACTTATTTGTGATATTTCGTGAACAAATCCGACATAAAATCGCCTCTAATTGAGGAAGCAGCTCAGTGCTAACACTTGATCAGCTGCTGTTCTGAACACGCTCCCTCTCCTCCCGCTTTGTCCCTCCGGCTCTGTCCTTTTAAAACTTCTCTCCTCTGCCGTTTCATCTCTCCCAGCGTTCCCTGCGGTGTTTTCCCTTTAAATCTCTCTGATTTGCTAATTTCGACTCGGGCTGATTGGGGTGTCAGAGGTGCTTGGGGGGGCCAGACAGACACATGTAGCCCCACAGTGCTGCGCAGATGATGCAGCGTCGCATGCACACGTGCAATCATGCGTTTCTCTTACGGCCATCTGGGAGTTAAGACATCAGGACGTGTTTGCAGCCCACTCAAGAAATCACATAATTAGGCTGCTGTGTCTGCATATGGGTATGTTGTTTCTGGGGTTAGAAGAAGTGTTTTTTTTAATGACTATAATTTTTTCTCTACACACTTGCTACCCGGGTACACATCAAAGACACAAACACGATCACTGATGACAACAATGCAATGTTCTGTTGCTGCTTTTACCACTAATTAACCACTGAGGCTGGCTGTTCACACACAGCACAGTGCTCCCAGTCATGTCCAATGACAAATACTCACAGGCAATTTTCCCGTGGACTCCTAAATAGAAAAGAGCGTCACGGCGCCACACAGACGCCCCACACCTTCCTGTCGATACAACAGCAAATATACCTGCTCGTCTTTGAGTTCTTCTCTTTTAATGGTTTCTCTAAACTCTGCTTGACTACTGTTGCTAAGCAGCTATTCTTTTGTCAAATCTGTGTTTTTTTTCTTCTTCCCTAAAGTGTCCACTTATTATGTTTAACCAGAACGTCGGCGCGCTCGCTGGTTTATTTCATTTTTCCCAAATAATATATTCTTCCTTCCCCGATATTCTCCGGAGCATCTGACAGACAATATGGGGCTCAGTGAATTCCCGAACTCGTAATCCAATTTCATAATTCACAATTCCCCTTTCCTGCCCGCTTGCCAAGCTGAGAGCAGCAGAAGCGCAGAGGGATATGTGCACTGGCGTGTGGACTGTCAGCGAGTGTGAGCAGAAGGGTTAGAGGTTTCTGTGCAGCAGGCTGCTCTGAATATAGAATAAACTGCACTTTTAAAAACAGTATTTTTTTCTCTTCAGGTGACGTTTTAGCAATTGCAGGTCTCTTATCTGCTCAGCCCGGCGCTCTGAAGTTACTGGTTCAAGGTCTTTCTGAAAGTTTTCTCAGCCTCTGTCAGCAGCATAGACAGTCCTCTTAATTCTTTATGCACCTGCCGCGCTGACTGACACGAGGGTTTTGTTTACGCCCGCACCGCCATTTAATTATTTCTAAAAGTCGGCCCAACCCTGAACACATTTGTTTGTCAGTGCCGTCTCATGAGTGTGTTTACTCCATGTGTGTTGGTAAGCCTCCTCCCCCCCCTCAACCCGGTCTGGTCCTCGCCGAAGCCGTACGTGGCCGCGGCCTGTTCCTTGGCTCTGAACTCAAATGTCTTGGCATCCATTCATGGGTACACAAGCGTGATATTGAATCACACAAAGAGAGAGAGCTCTGATTTCCCCGCCGGGTTTGCCCTCTGTGGCCCCTTCGCCGTCACCCCTCCTCCCCTCCCCTTGTGCATTGGGTGGCACAGAGACACAGCATGGCTGCAGGAAGGACGCCGCGGTGATGTAACCGAGGACCGCGGGCGGCGCCGTGACACGGTGGCAGCTCTCTCGTGGCGTCGTCGTCGGCCGCGCTTGGATTTCACGTCGAAGCGTTTCCGGCGCAGATTTGATTAGCGAGAAGTCGGCCGCGGGCTTCAATAAACACAGAAATTAAAAAGGAAGTTGCAAAAACATAAAAGCCAATGAGCTTCTATCAATAGTCGATTTCTGTTTTCATAAATGGGAGTTCTGGTTTAAAATCACAGGCTGACCAGTCGATGGTTCTTGTGTTTATTAGCAGGCTGCCTCGTTGGCTGGGGGGGCTCCTGCGAGACAAATTGAACCGCTTGAGTTTAATGTGGAGCCTGATGTAGGTTAATGATCCGGCAGTAACAAAAAGATAGCAGAAGAATATTTCTCAATGTTAAACCATCCTCGGGGTGTTTTCTTTTTGTTTACTGACTAACGCTGCTGTCCTGGACTAATTTAAAAACCCTTAGATTTCATTCGAAAACACATCCACACGTCCCCTCGCGAGAATCAAACCGTACCCTGCTAATACCGCGGTGAGACAAAGGATGAGGTACGGCGTGTAAAATCCGAGCTGTGGAGCGGCGTCGGCGTTTCCGCGCACGCATGTCGAGGGCGCTCCGTCGCGCGAATCCGCCGCCGCTTTGCCGACTTGTCAAGTTGATTAGTAACCCCCGTCATGAGAGGAAGGAGCTCACTGTCCTTGTGTCACACTGTACGCGCCAAGGTTTTCTTTCATGCCACCGGAGAATCAATGGGCACTTGTTTCCGCATGTGGCAGTTTTTTTTCTTCCTTCATATTCTGCGGAGGTGGTGTGGAAATCGATGGCTTTTAACTCAGACGAACAGCGATTCAGATGGGCGCCAAGCGTTTAATGAAATCCTTCCCACCGCACAGACACTCGGCCAATTTGTCTGATGCAAAAAAAAAAAAAGAAAAAAGAAGTGTGATCTTTAAGGAAGTAGATCACTCAGATATATATATATTAAAAGAAAACATAGCCACCAATTACCCCATAAGTGCATCTACTTAAAATATGCTGAGACGCTGAGATCCGTTGTGACACTGAACTGCCGCCCATTTAGCATCGCCCCACAGTTCGGCGTAGGTGAGCAGTCTGTGCCAAGCCAATTACTTAACCCTGACCCGGGGTGGCGGGAAGGCAGGGAATCAGAGAGGCTCTGGACTTAGTGGCTGTCTGTAATGTTGAAAGAAAAAGCGGCGGTCCAGCTCTAATGTGGGAACTGGAGACACACTGGACTCCGGCAGTGGACAGAGGGGCTGCTCTTAAATGTGAGGACCAAAACACAACCCACACACACAATGAAACGCTGATGATATGATTACAGCGGTGCGGGGTCTAAAGTCTAGACTCGGAGCCTCGGGGGCATGATTGTGTCTCTACATTTCTCTCTTTTCTTTCAACCTTTTATCACATATGCTGCTTCACAGACTTATTGTCATGAGGACTGATAGCAGCTCTTTGTACTTGAGCGAGAGGAGACAGATGCCTCAGAGCCATCTATTCTTATTCACCTTTTTACAAACCAAGTCTCTCGGAGGCCGTGTCCGACCTAATGCGGGTAAGCTTGAAGTTTTCATGTCCACGGGAGTCATTTCAGATTGTGTTCTGGAAACTCACAATGCGCACCGGAGTGCTGAAGTAATGGAACACGCTCGGTGCTTTCTTCCTTCGTATTTGACCAGTCGTGACCTTTTGCGCGGTCTTCAGGGTGATGCCCGGCTCGTCTCCGGCATTCGCTATGAAGAAAAGTCTCTGCTTTTGACAGGAAGTCTTTGTTTTCAGAAGCTGAAATAAGATTTTTTGGGGGGAATTTGGTGCCTAGATGACTCCTGTTGACTTGTTTTGAATTCATATTTGTATTTTGAATTTAAATCTTTGATTTGTCCACAAACAAATTTGAGAATAATTAAATTGCTCATTTGAAGTGAGTAGCTGCAAAAATAAAGCTGTTTATCAAACTAATTTCAGGTAGTTTAAAGCTCCTGTCACATTTTTCTTCGCTGTGGGATCATTTTTCGCTGCAATATAAAGTCCTGCATCGCTATGGAAACAGCACAACCAGGTCTGGAAGCAGAAAGACCTCAAGAGGATTCTCTGTGGAGTATAAATGATAATAAAGTTGAATTTGGTTGATTGTTTATTTAAAAAATAAAGAAAAATTAAAAACCTGGAATCAACATTTGCAACAAGTGCCCACAAGTGTTAACACTAGAAGAAATAATGCCTCCACATACTACAGATATTCTGCTGCTTGCATTTTAATTTGTTTCCACACTTGTTTAAACACAACCTGCAGTTCAGCCAGAAAGTCCCTGAATTCTTCCCACATGACTGTTGGTCTGAGCTGAGTTACTAGAAGCACAGGATTCTTTTCTGTTTACAGAATCTGGTTCATGGAAACACTTTGATTTGGGTGAATTTTTAAATGAAAGAATAAGTGATTTTATTGAGATATCATGATTTTTGGGTCAGATTTGGTTAAATGTTCCGGTAGAGATGTACGTCAGCGACAGTTAGTTCAAGAACGAAAGTTAAAAATCCAACAAATTTTTTTGTTTTTTTCGGTTTGACTATGAAAAATGGTGTCGTTTTAGCAGTTGTTGTAAAGATAGCATGCTGTTTGAGACACATCAGCAGGTTTTGGGGTCCAGAGGGTTAATAAAGTTAATTAAATCAATTAGGAAGATAACCAGAGTTTAAAAATCAGTTTAACTTAATGATTGTAGCTCTGTTTTGTTCTCCACCAGGAAACTGCAGTCGTGACTCAATAATCTGACCTTTAACAATCCTAAACGTTGCTATCTGACAGGTTTTTAGGAAAAATGAACAGAACCCATTAAAAACAGCCTTAACATACCGACAGCCTTGGATTCTGACTCCGACATGACATTTAATGTCACCAATCAGGATGACGGCGTATTATCTGACTGAACAATCCCACAGATTGGCTACGTTCACACTGCAGGACTTGATGCTCAATGAGGATTTCTTTGTGACTTCCTTCACGTTTCCAGTTCAATGCGACTTGTATGTGATCTGCTGTGTGAACTTCATACGACCCAAAAGTGTCCCGCATGCACAGAAGAGGACACGACGACGTCACGCGCAGCGAGCGTGCTCAGTGTTTACGGAAGTAAACATGGATGGTAACGGTGGAGCGTATCTTCCACTCCCCTGCCGCCACTGATGGTGGAAACAGAAGTGTGAGCGCTAACTAAACTAGCATCAGCAGCCAAGTACTGCCTGTGTGTTCTGGACACTTCCACCCCATCGGAGCGCTCCCCGGGGGTGGAAATGTCCCCCGACCGCGCCGAATATTCATCATTATTGGACCCAAATATCCGGAGCCCAGAAAGTGCTGTTGGGACCAGCCCTACTAGTTATTATAACAACTATGAACAATAAATATTGACAACAAATGAGCCTTCCAGCATCAAGCCCTCCTTGTATCTCGACCTCCGTCTTGACAATCCGACATAAAAGAAGGTTTTACATTTAGTTTCGGATTATCGAGTCACGACTGTATCTGTCTATTTAACTGTTAAATCCTAAATTAATCTTTGTTTGCTGTTGACATGCTGGCAAGTGTTATCATTATTGTTATTTTACCTTTGAACAGTTGCACATTGCGTCTGGAAACTAATTTAATAGCAGTGAGACTGAACCCAACAGTCAGCTGCAGATATCACGACCAGCCAGTTCCTCTCTCATGTCCACCAGCACATCGATTATTGAATGCAGCTTTAGACGTATCATGCATGTGCAGTTTTCGTAGTACTATCGAGCATTTGTCCCTGAATTGTTTCCATCACGTTGGTAAGAGCAGACGCACGAGGATGCACGTATATATATAAAAGCATTAGCATGAGTAAGACCTGCTTTCTTCTTGCTGTTCTTTAGAGAAGAAATGTGTGTAAACATGCAAAACACCACGGAAATAATGAAATGCAACTTGAGCATGACTGCACATAACACTTATGCCTACACAGGAGCAAACACACAATGCTGACCCTTGTGCACTTCCACATCGGTTTATGGAGATTGCTCGTGCTTTTCATGACTGAACAATAGATGTGAGTGGCGTCGTGAGAGTTGGAGCAGGATTAGACCTAACCTCTGAGGGCCCTTTGCAAAGCCCCTTTTGTGTGTGTTCGTGAATCGAAACATGCTTCCCTCAGATTGTCTGTCTGCCTGCCAGCCATCTGTGTCCTACATGCTATCTGCATCTGTGCTTAATTTGAAATAAGACTCGATCGATGTATGTCTATCGGTGGGTATTTCTATTTGTGTGCGACATCAGGGAACTTATTTTGCTCTCTCTCGACTGGAACACTTATCTATCTCGATTACTTTCAAGCGTGCGTGGATGCAAACCTGCCTCTGCCCGTCCGTCTTTAGCTCAATGTGTCTTCCTCGGTGTCGCTGCATCTTTAAGGAGATAGACAAAGATATGATATGATCTGGGATTTGACTGTACCCTCCTCTTCCCTTTGTCTCTCTAATCAGCCGTTTCAATTGGCCAAGAGCATCTGGCCAGTTGTTGTCTTTACAGCTGGCTGAGAAAACACAGAGGGAATCAGTGAATCATGGCAATCATGCCTTCAATGTAATTGGCTGTCTCAGCCAGTAATCACGCCTTAGGGCTCTCTGATAATAACAGGGCATCTCCTCTCTGTGATTGTCTAAAGGCATTTCAGTAAGATGTTATCTTTTATTTCTCTTTTTTTTTTTTTTTACAGTGGAACAGGGAACTGTAGGAGCCTCACCAGAGGGTCAGTTGTGCATGAACAGCAAATTAGCAGGAGAAATCACTTTCCCTTTTAGCGTTTGATTTCAGTTTCAGCAATTACCTCCTGCCCTCCATTCATCTCCGACATGCTGCCGGTTTCAGGTGAACGCGCAGGTGAACCGTGCGCTCGTTTCCTTCCGCGTTAATCTGCGTCTGCATGCGTCTCTGTCAGCCGTGCATGCGTGATCAGCAACCCTCTTCATCTTGCGAGGAGTTGACCTGGTTTCTGGTGTCAAGCGCGAGCACGGTCAGGGGTGGTGAGTAGGTGCTCCATTCATCCCGAGCAGAACGCGTTTGACAGTATCGGTCCACCATTAGGCCCCGTGATGGATGCTTCGCCGAGTGCGAACAGATGGGCGGAGGCCGCTAAGGATGGAAATGGAGTTGGTTCAAAGATATAAAGCGTATGATTTTGTCAAAAAAAAAAAACCTGTTTCACATTTCATTTTCCGACAGTTATCGGCGGCGAGCGTAACAGCAAATGAAGCTTCGCGTAGAAACTACAAGGAACCGTGTGGATGAAAGAAGGAAAAGACACCCGACCGTATCATATCAATTAGAGCTTTAGTTTGAATGGGATGTGTTGATTTCTTTGTCTGTTTGCTGTGCCTGTGTTTGCATGCTTGCTTTTCTCAGCCACCACTGTATCGCTGATGTGTGTTTGCATGCCCTCAGCGAGAACCCTGCAGTGTATGCATGTGTGTTTGCTGTCCTCCTCGCTTGTTTGCCCCTGTTTGCACGGATGAATACAAATTGGGCATAGTTCCTTATGGCTAGATGTGCTGTTGTGAGTAAGATTTTACTCTTCCCCCCTTCCCTCCCCTACTCTATTTTTGTGATCTCTTAGCAGAGACGTTGCTGTGCTCCTGGCAGGACTCTGGTGTTACTCATGTCCCCTGACACCGCCTATAGTCATTTTATATTGCGTTATAAGTAATATTGTCGCGCCTCTCTCCGGTGATTTTGCCGTGACCCTCCGTGCAGGCCGAAGTGTGAGCGCTGCTGGCCTGTTGTCCCGACCGATGACCGTCATGCATGCGTTTTGGTTTCCTCTGACCCTCACTTCATCCTTAAGTAGTTTTGCTGCAGTTGGTGTTGCGTCTCTTTCCGTGGCTACTTGCCAACTCCTGTGTCTGAGCATTCTTCTTCTCTGCTGGCATGACCCACAAATTGCTCCGGTCCGCTTTGTGAAACATGTTCCGACGCGCTTATTTCTGCCCCGAGAAACCAGAGGCGAGAAGAAAAACTAGAGAGGAGAGAAGGAGCCAGCCAGCGAGGGGACAGGCTTCCCCCGTTTGTTACGAACCTGCTGGTGATCGGACGCTGAGGCGGATTTGAAACGACATCACAGCGTTTTTTCAGCTTTATATGACAATGGACAAATCAATCAAGAGCTTTATTTGCAAGATTTTCTTCTTTATCTGTTTTCAGATTCACAACTTTCTTCACAATCCTATATTTTGCTGTTTAATCTATATTATATTATATTACAGCTCAGTGACGGCTTGGTGGGGACGCAGTCTGCAAATGACCTTTTATTTTATTTAAATCAGAAATAAGAATATGAGTAACATCAGGCACAACTATTTACAGGAATGCAAACTTTCTACCTTTGGAGGATATTCTAATCGTAATCTGATTTCACATTATTAGGACTGAATAGGACTAAATTTCAAAACCATTCATCAAACTTTCATCAATATTTACAGGATCTGTACAAACTCAGGGCTCCAGACTGACTGTTTCACTGGCAGCACCAGTACGACCCACTTTCTCATTTTGTTGCACCTCCCACCTGGTCAAAGGCAAAACATATGACTTGATGAACATTTTCTCTTGCGGTTTACTGACGCTCCCTGAACGCCCCACGTAGCAGGCTGTGATAGCTGCTGTTTGGTGGCTGTGGTGCTCAGACAGGTGTGAACTAAGGCGTTCTGATGTCAGATTCGTCCGAGGTTAAACCCAGTTACATGTATTCTACATGCGGTCTTTTCTATGAGCTGAATAACAGTGAATGTAGGTGTGCTCTGTTTTTCACGAGAAGACCTCATTTTTCAGCATAAATACACCAAAGTCATAAAAGTTCTACTTTCCACCACTGTGGTCCAAACAGCAGCTTCCTGTGCCGGTTACAGCGACACTAATACAGCTTCATGACCATCAGCTCATCAGTTCACATTCTCAGAAAGAAGGTCGCAAATGCAGTCTGGAACTATTTGGAAAAAGAAAACAAACTTTGCTCTTCTTTCTTTCTGTTCAGCAAACTTCTCGATTACTTTTTGGTTGAAGTCACTCACCTCTGTGAGCAGCCTTTTCTCCACTGACAGCACTGCCGATGCATTTAGTCATCACGACAGTAGCTGTCGTCTTGTAGAAGAGCGACGGGAAAGTCCGTGTGACGCTGTTAGTATGTATTTAAAGCTCAGTGGTAAGAACGTCAAAGGACAGTTTTATATCCAACCACAGAAGACAAAAGCAAATGAAGACAAAATTAATTGGCTTACAGACAAAATGTGGACGGGTCCACTGAGCTGCGCCCCGCGAGACAGTCTGCAGCTGCCAATCAGAGCCCGGGCCGAGGTCACATGATCACGAAAAGTTGTTTGAGCTCCATACACACTCATGTGGCCGCACCCCGCATCCAGGAAGTGTAGAATTAGTAAACACGTAGTAAAGACTCATTTAGAATCTGTTAGTAATACATCCATCCATCCATTATCTATACATCGCTTAATCCTCACCAGGGTCGTGGGGGGCTGGAGTCTATCCCAGCTGACTCAGGGTGAAGGCAGGTTCACCTGGACAGGTAACCAGTCTATCACAGGGCTACACTTAGAGACAGACAACCAAGCACACTCACATTCACACCTACGGACAATTTAGAATCACCAGTTAACCTCAACATGTTTTTGGACTGTGTGGGAGGAAGCTGGAGAACCCAGAGAGAACCCACGCTGCACGGGGAGAACATGGAGACTCCACGCAGAAAGATTCCAACGCGAACCGGCGACCTTCTTGCTGCGAGGCAACAGTGCTACCAACTGCGCCACCCTGCAGCCCGTTAATAATACAAATATTGTTAATATGGCAAAAGGATGTGACTGTTATTATTAATTTTATTATAATTAATGCAACTATCATGTTGTGTTTGAGAACTACTTTTTATCTGGTCAGGAGTCGTGAGGCGGCGCCCCGTATAGACCAGCCGCCACTGTTACAGCTAATACTGCAGTCTTGTATCGTGGCTGCTGAAAAATATTAAAAGAAGTCTGTTAAAGAAAAAAAATCTTTTGCTCTTTTGCATCCCTCAGCATGTCCTTTCTACCTCTGTCTCCCACCCCATCCTCCCTTCCCTTCCCTTCCCCTTTCTCCTCACCTACGCTGCTCCTCCATCCTTCCTCCCTCCACTCATCCCCACAATCTCACACTCACACCTTTGCCTTTGCGCGAAGTGGACCGGCCTTATCTCGCCTCCGGCAAACATTCATTCTGCGCCGCTGTCCTCCTCTCCTTCGTCCGGTCCTTTTACCCCCTCATCTGCTGTCCTTCTCACCCCTCTGCGCTCTCCTCCTTTCTCCTCTTCTTTCCAATTTCCTCCGCTCAAATGAGATGTTGTGTACTGAGGAGAGTGTGTACATTCCTTATCGCCAGCTCCTGTCCGGGTATTAGTTGGGGGAAATGGGCCTGTAATGAAACAGAGAGTACTGCTGTGCAAACACACACCCGCCAGGTTTGTAGGTATTTCGGTGTGTGTTTCAGTGTATATCCATGTGTGTGTGTGTGTGTGTGTGTACACTTTGACGAGTGGCTGATTAAGGTCGCCCTCTTTCTCATCTCATTATTTTTGCGAGCGTCCCCCCCTCGTCTTCGGCTTCTTCCTACTTCTTCTGTCTCTTACCATTTATCTCCTTCTCTTCCTGTTACTTCAGAAACAAGTCCCTCTACCTGTGTTTGTAGATTGCGAGTGCGTACCGTCGGTGTGTAACGCCTTTCAGTCCTCGTCATCCTCATCCGCCCACACGTCCTCGCCCTGCGCCGTGGCCTGTGCCCTCCTTTCTCCGCTCCTCCTCATGCATAGTGGATGTGTTTAGCAACAATAGCAGAGTGCACCCTCTCCTGTGTTGTCTGGCCTGACAGTCCAACGTCCTCTGTCTGTGCATAGCTAGCTTCAGAGAACACCTTCGCTAAGCGGAATGGGCTTTTGTCTTTAGCAGCGAGCGGCCCTCCTGCGGCTCCTCTGCGACCGAGCAGGCTTCCCTCACTTTCTCACCTTTTTGGCATTCACTGATCGCGCTCCGGGAGGCTCCTCGAAATAGGCCAGCAGCTTAATTGGATAGCGGTGAGCCCACAAGACGGTGTAATGCCTATTAAAGAGTGTCAGATCAGTAAATGATAGGTGCTCACACTTGCCCTGTGACTTTACGCCACTGATCGGCTGCAATTAAAGTTGTGCCGAAAACTTTACCTCGATTCAATCCATATTCGTCCTTGTTTTTTTTATTTTATGTTGTAAATACTGATGAAGTCGACTTTCCCTTGATGCATTTCAGAGACACCTTTTTTCATCACCGTCTGAATTGTTGTTTCTGATCATCAGAATTTTACCAAAATAAAAAATCTGCAATTTTGTGTTTATTTTGCATATTTTTTTCCGAACCGTGGACTCATTTTCACTGAAATATAAAATTCTGGACCTCTATGGAAACAGCACAGTGATGGCTAGAAGCAGAGACAACTAAAAAATGCCCCTTGTGCAATATGACATAGTTACGATGCCATAAATCATAAAAAAAAAATTAAAGAAAAAGTTGAATTACTTTCCTATTTTACAAAAACTGGAAAAAAAAAACACCCCCTTAAATTAACACATGCATTTTTTAGAAGCCCACAGGTGTTAGACTGGACTATAACCAACACTGGAAACAAACACAATGACTCTACATACTATAGGTATTTCTACTACTTGTATTTTTTATTTCTTTCTATCCTCCTGTCTTCTGTCTGCTCTGTGTAAACTCAACCTGCAGTTTATCCCAGTTTAACCAAACAGATTTTATGATTTAGATTTTTTATTTATGTGATTGTCGGATGCAGCTGAGCCAGTCGTTGCTTCCTGGTTGTATCCAGGAGCACAGAATTTATTGGTGTTTAAAGAATGTGGTTTGTGCAAATAGTTAATTTCCAGCAAATTTTTAAAAGAGATAAGTTGTTTTAAAGAGATACCACAAATGTAAGCTTAGATTTGGTAAAAATGTTCCACTAGAACAGCGCATCACAGATGATTAGTTCAGGGGGCGTCAGAAAGTTGAAAATCTGACAATTTTCTGTTTTTGCAGTTTCTGACTCAGATAAATGGTGTAATTTTAGCATTTTTTAAAAGATATCTTTCAATCCAGTGGCAGGTTTGAAGGTTTGGAGAGTTCCTAAATATATAATCAAGTTTATGTTATTTTGTATTTGTATATTTTTATTTATGTTATTATAATTGAATTTCCCTTCTGGGATAAGTAAAGTATTTTTCATTTCATTTCATTCATTTCATGTTATATTAAAAAAATCAATCAATCAATCAATATAAAAATCTAAGGAAATGGAAATTCCATGTTACACACTAATGCAAAAACAACGAAAAAAAACAAAAACACGCATCCAAAAGCAGAGACGGCACCGCGGCGATGGAAACGGAGAGGATGGAGCGGTTCTGTCAGGTTAATACAAGCTCACAGCTCTGGGGAGGTCTTGTTTTGGCTCTGCTGTAGGTGTGCACCGACAGCAGCGTAGTATGGTGAGTGTTGCTAAGGGTAACAGATGGAAATATGCTTCTCTGCCTCCAGCTCAAGCGCGGGTCAGCGTGGTTGCCCAAGGCGATGGTTTTCAACACTAAACCCTCCTACAGGGTGAATGTCTGGTTGCCCAGGGAGACCACTGGGAAAGTTCACAGTCTGTGGTGCACCATGAGGACACTGGACGCTGATTCATATCTCCTCGGCGGCATTAGCTGCTGGTCTCCCCTCCCAGTTTTTTGCTTTCAATCAGGTACGCATGGCTCGGCTCGGGGGGAGCGGCGGCATATTGACAAGAGGTCAGATACGGGTCAGCACACACTGCATGTCAGTCACAGGTGAATTCACCACCGTCTTGTCTTTCGCTTTCCTTCCCTCCCATGAATTCCCCTAATATAAGGAGGCATTTCAGATAAAGACTTCCTATAATATAATGAGGTCTCTCGCATCGTTGTGCGTCTTGTAGGATCCCAAGCTGCTGGACCACACTATTATTATTATTTCAGCGTAAAGATAAGCCGTATTAGATAAAAACCTGCAGGGGAAAAGTAGAACAATGTCAAGTGCTGACGGTGGGGATGCATGAAAAGCGACCAGAAAGAAAGAAAGAAAGATTTATCATTCTATCACATTTTCATTTCCAGATAAGGGCTTAAAAGAAAACAGGAGCTTCAAATGGTAAAAATGAAACTACCGCGTGTTAAACCATTTCTGTTGCTTCAGATTAATGATTTTTTTTTTGTGCACATTTATTCCAAGTGCACGTCTCTGAAGGTTCGCTCTCACCTTTGTCTCTGTGCTGCAGCCATCAAAGACCTTGAATAGCCACTCTAGAGCTCTTCTAACTTAAGTAGGAGTCATTTTTAACTAAAGCAAAAAAAGGATTATTAGCTATTCTTCTTAAATGTAGGAGTGTGGGTGAAGGAATTTTTAGAGCCTGTTTATTAAAGCTGTGGTCCTGATGGGATTCAGACAGCGCTCTATCAGCTTTTTAAATGATCCCCCACTTTGCAGTCCTGCCATATGTCTGCCTCCCGTCTCATTGATCACTGCGTCGAAACATGTGGCACAAATAAAAATGTTTGCAGAATATTGATTCTACATGTAGATCTGACCTTGCATGAGCCGATCGCGTGCGTCCGGAGTCGCAGACGGCGACGAAGTCAGATTGGTTTCTGATCTTACATCTGTTCGTCAGTGTTTAGCCAATTATAATTCCTCAGTATATCCGTCTCTTGGTTCTGTTAAGGGTGTTGCCAAGCAGAGAGATGCAGAAGCCGGAGATATTCTCACACCAAGCTTGGACACGTTGCGGTCTGGCTCTGCAAATCAGTGGAAAAATGCATTGATTGAAGCCCTGTCTGCGCTCAAACACTGAGCAAGCTGGGCATCTGTTCAATTAGGCACATTAAAATGATTTTGTTGCACAGTCTACTCACCCTAGTAATGCCATCTCCCCTGACAATACCTAAAAGAAAAAAATAGAAGTGGAGCTGTCAGATGACTTTCTTAGTTACTCACAGACCAACATGCGGCTCCAGTTTGCTTTTTTAAATTGCCAGCCTTTTGAATTCTCTCATGCATTGTTTCTTGTGATTGTGTTTTTTTTCTTTTTAACACCAGGAAGCTGATGGAAGTCTGGATGTATCACAGGGCAAAATCTCAATTTTTTTTTTTTTTTCAAGTTCTTCTTAATTCTTTGAGCTAACATGTGCAGTCTGCTGGAAGCGGCTTTAGCGGAGTTGAATGGAGCATTAGCAAAGTTTGAACAAGTCCAATCTTTATTCAGTTATTCAAAGAATTTGGAGAACTAAGTGAATATGAAAATGGTAATCCATTATCCCCGCTGCAGTGCTAATGGATGATCTGGATGTTAATGGCGGGATTTCACAGGTGACCTGCGTCGTGCCTGTCGGAAGGGATTTTTACTGTGGAAATAACTAGTTTGGAGCTTATTTTGCATTTTGGATAAACAATCTTTTTGATGACGATGATGATGAGTTTAATAATGTGTTAGCCAGTTGCGTAGGTACGGTGCAGTTTTCCAAAACTACAACACAACGAATCAAAATGTACTTTTAGATTTCTGATGAAACTGTGAGATGAATCATGAGATAAAAGCTGCGGCAAAGCTACTTAGTGGACCTTGTGTTAAAGTCCTTCTCCAGTTGTTCATGCAACCCCTAAAAACTCATCTCTGTTTGTAGAAGTTACTGTTTTAGAAGTTTGTTTGATTAAAATAATCCCCTCCTGCCTTGATATTGCTTAGCTGTCGCTCTGCAAGTGCTGCTGACCAGTATAGATGAGAAAATGTATCATGGTAAAATGTTTAATATCAGCAAATATTGATAGTTACTGGTGACTTTTTTTTGGCCGTTTGGCTTTATTAGATAGGACAGACAGAGAGAGAGAGAGACAGGAAAGTGAGGGGAATGGGGGGAAAGACCTGCAGCTAAGGGTCATGAGCAGGATTCAAACCCATGACCACTGCCTCAGGGACTATAACTCCTATACATGGGACGCCAGCTCAACCAGGTGAGCTATAGCGGCGCCCTACTGGTCATTTTTAGGCACACTGATAATAAGTTTAATGTTAACAGAACAATGAAAAACACAGAAACTAGGTGCAATATGATTTGTATGCAGGACGCGTGTAGGGAAAGAAGGGTAACACCAACGTACTGAGGTTAACCCTCTGGGGATATCGGGGACATTTTTGTCCTCTAATATCCTCAAAGGGTAATAAATTAAAGCATCCCCAGAGGGTTAAGGTTCCATGTAGCTGACCAGGCTTTAGTATCACCAGACGGAGACCTCACACCGGCCTTATTGGGCAATCCGATAAATCCGTTGGGTGTTGGATAAGCGCGCAACAGGTGGCCGCAGCTTTCACCACAGGAGGTTGTTGGGTGTGGATGGAAGCAGTGAGAGGCCCAGTAAAGCTAATGGGACTAGGTGTTTCAATCCCTGGTAAGTAGTCACCTCTTGAAAGTAGCAGTCGGAGTGGAGTGGTGACACAGAGGGTATGGACATCATTGGGAACATAAGGTGGGCACCCCGCTTCATCGACGCTGAGGGCTTAACGGTGTAGCCAGCGTCCCAGGTGCACCCCCCTTTATGCAACATGCGCTGTTTCCCCCGGTGGACTCTACATGGCAGGGGCGCTTTTTTCCATGAGCCAGGTAAACACCTGGCTGCATACCTTCTCCACAGGAGGTCTGTGGCTGTGGATGGAGGCAATGAGTGGCCCAGGTGGCTGCAGACTAGCACACTTTGGGAGACCTGCACAGAAATCAACAGGGATGGCAACGGATGGCAGAGGAGGTTGCCATATATCTGCTATGTGTCGCATGCTGTGACCAATGGATGTTTTGGAGTAGATTGGTGTTTGTCCCATCCGCCATTGTTGTTGTTGTTTGGTTAGTGTCCTCAGAACCGTAAAGCAGGATCAGAATGGTAAACGAGTAGAGCTTCTTCTCATTAGCGAGACTAGAGCACCATATTGGGTTTGTTAAATGCCTTACAACATTTCATGTCCTTTTGGGAACCCAGGACGTATTACCCAAGATGTTTGACTTGCTTGATGCTTCGCCAGTTAGGGTTTGGGGTTGTGGAGATGTGCTCAGTTTTGGTGTCATTACAGTGCTGACCCAGTAGTGTTGCTGCCTCCTCGTGTAACTGTAAAAGAAATTCTGCATTTTCAACAAGTTCTGAGCAATCTCATCTGCAAAGTCGAGGTCTGTAGGACACCTTGCTTGATGCCTCTGGCTTCGTCTAGGATGGATTTGCAGACCCTTGTTGCTGATACTATCTAGTGAGATTCAAAGAACATAGTACTCGAGTACTGAGCCGCACAATTTCAACCCAGAAACCGATTCTTTAGAAGAATAATGATGCATAAAGCTGCACCTGCAATTCGATATGAAATCCAAATCTGTGTTCTTGGTAATGGAAGCATTCAGGTATCGTGTTGACTGCCTGTTTTGCTCATGATGCATCTTCCAGCATATAAAAATACAGGATTTTCACTAGAGGCTTCTTTTAAGGGTGTGGTTTCATTGGTGCAGTGCTATGATCAGAGATAACACACAAAGAAAGACACACTCCCCAAATATTTAAATGAAGGCAGGCTGACACGAGGAGCACAGAGAACTTGTGCTTTCTCCGTCTGCCGAGTGTGTTTTATGCCAAGGCTAAGCAGCACTCTCCCCTGCTTTTATTCTTTTGTGGTTAGCGTGCCTCATCCCTGAACCCACTCCCTCACCTTCCTTTTTTTTTATTTCTGAACCAACGGCAGGGACGTCGATCAGTGGATTGTGTTTTTTTTTTCTTTTCTTCCTTCATATTTGCAGCGTGACCAGCTTCGGCTGTCGCTAGAGGATACGAAAAGGAACACCCATGAATAATTTACGCAAAGCAGGAATATGTAAACGGGTAAACAGACACAAGAAACAAAATGCAAACAATTGCAGCAGCTTGCATGAATTAATTGCCCAGCAGTGCCCCGCTTTCTGCTTATTTGAGCTCTCCGTCCTTGCCGACTGATTCAGGGTCAGCGGGCTGGGGGGATTTTTGTAGCACGGGAGTTAACAGACGTTGGGCCGCTTGATGTGGGAGCATTTTGGTTTCATGCATTTCTTTATTTACTCTTTCTCTCAGACTCTCCACCACAGCGGCGATGTCGTGTTTGCATCAAAAAGTCAGTAATGGCTAAGTACGCCTGTAATTGGACTGTTCATTAGACAGAAGCTGACTCGGCACTTTCCTTCTTCAGCAAGTAGATTCATGTGTAATGAGGTTTCTGTCTTTCATTATTTTGTTTAAGCACTATGAAAGATGCGTCTCGTAGCCGCTGAGTTACTGCTGTTGGTTTAAACAGCGCGCGGCCGGTTGACAGTTTTGGGAGGTGAGGAAGCGTTCATAATGGTGAGTCATCACCGGTAACCAGAGGATGATGTGCCGAAGTGTCTGTCGGAGTGGAGGGCGGAGCAGGGGGGAGACGGGACGTGACAGAGTGGCCCCATTTGAGGTTGTCACCGGGTCCCGAGAGTGACAACGCCGACACAAGACGAATCGAGGCCCAGCTGGCTCCGGCGTCCGGCTCGTATAAGTTGCCTGATCATAAATAGCCGGAGCTGCAGTGCAGGGTGGAGGTGGTTTGTCATCAGGCCTGGCCCCAGCCGGGGCACCGACTCCCTGACGAGAAGGGAATTTATCACTGTACAGTGATAAGACAAGGCTATTATTGTTTCTGTCCTCCTCCTACTCCTTTCCCGTCTCCCTTTTCCTCGCTCTCCTCCTCGTATGTAACACATCACCTCCTCTTTTACAGAGTTTTCCCTCCTCTCCCTTATTCCTCCACCCTCTGTCCTCCTTTCATGTTATAACCCTTCACCACCTCAACACCTGCCTTTTTTTTCTTTTTGGGTTTTCTTTTCTCTGCTGTATCTGTCTCCTCTCCTTCACCGCCCCGCTTCTTCTATCTCCCGTCCTCTCAGCACAAAGGTGATATGATCAGTAAAGTAATGACTCCTTGGGATGGTGATAATCAGATACTCGGTGGAGGATAATGACCACACTGGGGATCTACACGGAAACCATATTCAGGTATTAATTGCTGCCAACGCATCAGATGGCTGCAAAGAGTGATGGAGAGGAAGAGGGACGGGGGAAAGATAAGGAGGAAAAGATAGAAAGTGTGCAGCGAGAGGCCGGCGTGTGACGGAGAGGAGCTGGTAAACAGAGAGAGGTTATTTAGAGGTCAGGCTTGTCTCAAGTGTTGTCTCAGTTTCTGAAAGCAGTATCTGTCTTTTGGTAAGGTATCACTAAAGTCTCCGTTTTTTCCTTTTCCTGACACGTTCCTCTTCTCGCCGCTCCCTCAAGAAAAGTGTCTTTTTAAAAAACGATTTCTGACTCGCATCGCCGAGGCGCCGCGAGACTCGAAGCCCGGGCCTTTCCTCTCAAGTTTATCTAGTCGACGTTCGTTTGGATGCAGGCCTGGTGCAGACACCCCGGGCTCCTCTCTCATTGTCTCCCAGCGCAGCAGCTCAGCTGTCAGGAGCGCAGAAGATGGATGAATTATCACAGAAAGGTCTCCTCCAAAGCTCGCACCTCATTTAGATGCTCTGTTTGGCTCTGACTCTTGCTAACAGCGTGACAGTGCGTTAGCCTAGCGCCGAGGCCCTTGTCGCCTCCGTTTCTTTGTTTACAAATGTATGCTAATGAGCGAGGGGGCTCAAGGAAGCGTGCGACCCCTGTGTGCTCACTCTAATTCCTTCCCCGGTGACACATCAGCTGTGACAGTTGTGGTTGTGCCGCCGCTCGGAGTAGCCTCCTTATCTCCCGCGCCGTGATTGGAGCGACTGCCTCTGGGTGTCACTGGCAACTGTGGGGGATTACATAGTGGCGCGTGTGTGTGCATACAGTATATATCTCTCATAAGGGCATAATTAGTACCCTGGAGACCGAGAACTCTGGCCACATTTATTTGAGAAAAAGCTCGCTGATGCAAATACAACATACTGTAAGCTGCATTTGCATCGGCGGCGCTTTCACCACGAGGCGTTTTGGGAGCATTTACGCAATTTCCATTTGTTGTAAATCACACGCAGCAGTTTGTGTTGATGTCTGGATGAAGTCCATCAACTTTTGGCCACTGCCATTCGTCTTTCTGCAAGTGGCAGCTATAACTTCCTCTCATCTGTCACTTCCTGCCTCTCTCTTCTGTCTCCCTTTTTGATATATTGTGTCATTGAACATGATGGAAGCGGTTCCATTTTGCACCCTTGTCTCCATGGCAACCCAGCATCGGGCCTAAGCAGACCTTATAGGCCGTAAGAAAGCCGGTGGAGTTCAGAGAGAGGCCCTGGGCACTAAGCGGCGGGAGGAGATGGGCAGAGGCAGACGGCCATTTAGAGGTGCGCGGGGAGAGTTAGCTGGCAGGTAGAGGAGGGATCAGACTGTTTTGCTGCACAGCTTATGGCCAAATACCAAACTAGATGTGAGATTGACAGAAAAAAAAAAAAAAAAAGTCAGGTTTTCTTACATCTGTCATACGTTTGTGAGTCATTTATCCCACGTTCAGTTAGGAATAGAAGCGAGATTTGTATGCAAATATGCCGTTTGCATAATAAGAGAAGTCAAATAAAACATTTGCTGCACGCTGTGAGGTTTTTAAAAATATGCAGATCGATTGTCGTATATTTTAGGCGTTGTTTGTCGTCACCGAGGCCCCGTTCGGCTCCGAAAAGTCACACGGAACCCCCAAAAAAGCCTCCGTATGAGATAGTATTTGTGTTTAAGTTCAAACCTCATGAGAGCCCAGATGGTTTTAAGACGAGCAGTTGGCGCTTTTAGTCTTTTACGGCCTTTTTAAATGTGGTTAGAATCTATTGACTGCTTAATGTTGCTCTTCGCGTTGCCGAATAGGCGTAAATGAAAGGCCAAAGACCACCTTAGTTGTGCAGTATAGCTGTAGATGTTATGAAAGTGAACAACTTTCATTCTGAATGCAGCGAAAACACACACCGATGCGTGTTTGTTGCAAATGGCCGAACTCATCTGCTCTGAAATGCAAATGTCTAATTGATTCTATTCATTAGATTTGCTTTACAGATATACCCTGTAAGCTCTGGCACTCGTGTGTGTGTTTGTAGCCCGACGCTGCAATAAGGTCATTGCATTTTCTTTCAGGCTGTCTATTAATCTTTGAATCGTGCGCTGGGAGTTGGGGCTCTGATTTTATGTTTGTCTCCATCCAGGCGTTTTTTTTTTTTCTTCCTTTTTTTGTTATTTGAATTTTCCTAAGTGGCTGTAGCTCGCTATTAGCGGAGGGCAAAACATTACAGGAGCTTAGAGACGAGGGGGAAAAAAGGAGATAGTGGGACCTCTTTGCCCCTGACCCATATTACAGCACATTATGCATCTCTGTGCCATCTCTCCTTTCTCAGCCCTGCACACCCAGAGGCCTACAAGCTCACTTTCCTCCTTTTTGCTTTTTTTTTTTCTTCCTCCTCCTCCTCCGTTTCTTTTTTAATCTTTCCTCCCATCAACTTTTCTCCATCTCGCTTTTGTTGTTTCATGCCCCTCTCTGTCACAGTCCCTTTGTCTCTATTTATCTCATCTCCGAAGCCTTGTTATGCCTCTTGTCTTAATACACCCTCGCTTTTCTCAGAAGGCTGTGCTGTTCGAGCTCGACTAAAGGCCAGGGAGTGGAGCACTCAGAGCCAGGGCCTATTCATCAGTGTCACAGCAGCCCTCCACTCTGCTTCATTACTGACTGGCTAATGGCACAGATCAGTGCAGTTTATTTGCTATAATTAGCTAGCTCCATTTGGCCAGCGCAGCCCCGGTGAAGCCTGCTGCATTTGCGCTGCCCCCCCGCCACGCCACCCTGCGTGTGCGTGCATGCACGGACGCTCGGCCGTCGGGCCTAAAAGAGTCATTAAGGAGCTGCACGGGCGCGACGGTTCTGACGTTCTCCGGTGCCTTGTGTCAACTTATAACATCATGCTTGATTGCGGAGTAAAAAAGCCATGAGCCTTGTAAAACTTTACAGGCCCGCTCCGCTTGTTAAAAAAGTAGCGGGGTGTGTTGAAAGGAGAGGGAACGCGAAGGGCGGGCGGGCGAGCGAGCGGCTAAATCCATCGGCGAACGGCTGATTGAGTAATAAGCGACCGAATGAGTGAACATGCGAGCAAGTGGGGAATGGCAGGCTCTCCGGCTGAGGTTCGACGCCCTTTTCTCATTTACAGTCTTGCCTCCTCGTGTCCCACTCAAGTTCCTCTCGCGGTCTCCCCTCCACTCTTGACTTTGTTTTTAATCTCCTCCCTCGTACCCACTTGCAGTCCCCACTTTTTTGCATTAATCTCTCGGTCTTTCTCTCACTTTTGTGTTCTTAAAAGCCCCTTGTTTTCGTCTTCCTATGCAATTTTAATCTGCCCCCCGCCAGCGGTAGGGAGAGGAGGCGAGGGGTTGTATTTAGTGTTGGAGCTCGAGGGGAGTACAGCCCACGTCACCGAGATGGAGTCGCTGTGTACTCGCCCAGCAGACGAGATCAACCCATCAATAATTTACGCAGGCATGCTGTTGCTGTGCACTTCTGGTGTCCACTTTTGCTGTAAATCTTTTGTCCGTCCTTCCCTCCAAACCTCATTTCCTCACGTCTGGGTTTGATTCTCGCTTATCGTCCCCACATATATTTTCACTAATCCACCTCTCATTAGGTAATCCCGCACACCAAAGCAAATCCTCATAACAGCAAATTATAGGATGTGACAGTGCGGAAAGGGTCAAGGGGGATCATTCACCGGTAAAGCCCGACGAACGAGCGGCCGTGATGTATGAGCGAAGTAATTTTGAGTGAAGGATGGTGGTTGCAGTTCCTGAGGTTGTTGTTTCAGCATCTCACAAACAGCTGGCCCCCTGGGATTCCGGCGCGATGAAGGGAAAAAAAATCACAGAATACACAGTCGGCTGCAGTTACGGAGGCAAAACAACCTTGGCAGTCGAGGAAGGTCAGGGGCAGATGGCTAAACTTGTTGGAGCTAACAGGCAGGTGAGCACGCCTGTTAGCGGCTCGCTACGACTGTGATTTGCAGAAGGGCACGTCCGAGTTCCATTCATCAAACCGTGAAGCGGCGGCAACGACGATCATCGAACGCCGACGATCAAACTGTGAAAGTGCTTCACCTGCTCGTCCCTTTTTGACTTTCAGATCTGGGTTGTGATGCGCTGACAGCGGGGTCAGATTTTTGAAATAAACAGTCATGTGTCAGTCCTGCCTCGTGTTCAGAGGAACAGGCTGGCGGTAGCGCGTAGTGCTGTGTGGGAGGATTTTCTTGCACAAATGAGGCCCCTGGATACCAGATGTGGAGCTTCATTTGAATGCCAGCATCTACTGAAGCATTGTTTCTGACCGGTAACCCCGCTCACGTGGTTACCTCTGGCAAAATCATGTCACAACTTTTTCTTTTTTAAGAAATTTCTAAATGTTTACAGAAGCGTGGCAGCGACCTCGAGATGCTCCCGCTGGCCCGTACACACTCCCTCTGGTTCAATCCAATAAAGCGTACTTGGGATGAATTTGAATAGCGAGTTGGCAGCATGAAACTGTGGCAGAATGATTTTTGCCGGAGCTGAAAATTGAGTCGAAATAAGACTTTTCAGAACCTTTAGAAATATAGTTTGATATAAATCCCAGTATCGTATATAAACACTAAAATTATGTTGATTGACAGAAAAATAGTCATAAAAATCCACAGGAAACAGTATAATGAGTTTAGCATTTCAAACAGTTTCCAAGCTTCACAAACGTGCAGATTTGTTGATTGTCTTTGTTTTATCTTCTTTTCGAGTCAAGATGGCGGCGCGCGTCACGGCTCACCTGTTCAGTGCATTTTTTCGTTGTTATGGTCTTTCTTTCTTGTTTGTTTCTATATTATGTGCAATATCATCAATGACCACGCTGTGCAATAATTTTCTAAATTCATACTGTACATATAACTTATACTGTATATATCACTTATCTTATTTTATATTTAAATCTCTTCTATTTTATTTTTTGCTCTTTATTTTGTTCTTTATTCTATGTTGCACTGAAGGAGCTGCTCTTAATCTCATTGTACATGTGTATAGTGACAATACAGGTGTTCTATTCTTCTATTTATGCAGTTGATATGTGAAAATCCGTCATGTTTGGAGTGTCGGTTGGACGGAACAAGCACCACACTGGCCGTGGCAGCTGGTTACGGGCATATTTCACTATTTTCTGGCAATTTAAGCACTGATGGTCAATCAATTAATAGAAAATGTAATTAAAAGCCATGCTGACTATGTGGCGAGAAAGCCGAAAGCAGTTTCAGAAATGTATGTTTGATGGATGGATGAGTACACGGATGATTTTTGTTTTGTTTTTTTAATAAGTGGTAGGATTTATCGAACTACACAAAGGCAAAAACAAATACATCACAGATAATAATTACAGATCAAATCAAAATGTCAGCACTAATTAATGCCATGTTGGCATTTCCATCGTCTTCAGGGCGATCAACACGGGGATGTAGCGTAATGCAATACAAATAGCAGACATCTCAAACATTACCGTGAAATGTTAACGGAATACAATAACGGACGAGGTTAGAAAGTTCGTTGTTTAACTTTGAGCGATTCTGTCTTGGTGCCAGACACGACGGTTCGGAGGGAAAACAGTCTTTGAGTGCGTCGAGTTTTACATTTCTTGGATGTGCAGTGTTTAAATGTGTGATTTAATAATGAAAATAATCGTGCTTTAAATGTTAACCGCCAGAGTAAATCATTTCTTTTTCACTTCCATCTCTAACCGTGAAGCATTTCATATTTTCCTCTCCTGCTCTCTTGCCAGTCTTCCATTAACGTCGAGTGTTGTGTATGCTTGACTGCGTCCTTTTGAAAGGAGGCCGTGTAGGAGCCACTCTTGAGATAACACTAGCAAATGAGTTGTGATAGTGACCGTTGGCGTTGTTGCTGCAACCACTGCGAGCCGCCGCCGCCGCCTTCGCCGCCTTCGCCGCCTTCGACTGCGAGCTATTATTTCCCCTGTTCACCAGAGGGACGACTGCACACAACAGATCCCGCGGGCTCCCAAACAGATTATTATTAGTTAATTTGTTACGACCACGCTTTGTCTTCAAAACTAAACTCGTCCGACTTAACGAGCTCTGTCTCCTCCATGATGCCCAATTTTCTTCGGCTTTCCTTCGTCTAGCTGCCCTCCGTTGCAGCTCCACTCGCTCCTCTGATTCTGTGATTAGCATTCTGCTGTATCACCATTCTGTCCATCACTTAACGTACAGTGGAGCATCGCCTCGCGCCGAAACTCAGCGTTGTTGTCGGTCTTGTTCAGAGATAAAAAACGAGATGCGCAGACAGCCAGAGCGTCGTCCACGCAAACACACACACATGCACGCCGCCGACGAGAGCTCTGACACTTCGCTGAAAGCTATAGAGTTCAGAATATCATTAGTTTTTAAAAGGGCAGCTCGGCAAGGTGAACTTATTACTCACTTCTCAAAAGCACAGGAAGAAAGTTTCCCCCCCCCCCAAACCTTGTCTCTATCTATAGATTACTCCCACGTCAACCTTTTGGATAAGACTCCTGTTTATTGTGGGTTTTTAATATACTCTGCTGCAGATCTAATCGGCTCCCCAAAAAAAACCAAAAAAACACTCCCTATCTGTGTCCTCTGGAGGTTGAAGAAGTTGCTCTCCACCGTCTTATCTGCACAGTAAATAGCTGCTGCTGTTTTAGAACTCGAGGACATGAGCGGGTTAGACACGACGTAGGAGAGGCGACTCCTCGGTGATTAGTATTCCTGCTGGTGTCCTGCTGGTGGCAGCGCTCGTAGTCAATTGGCTTCCATTAACCTGCCAGTCGACTCTTCATTACTTCATTAGAGTCAGCACGGAGGCTTGAGGAAGTCACAGTCCGGACTCCAGTCGCCTCGCGTGCCGTCAACATGGCGGCGATGCGCAGGAGAATGGCGGTCCGGCTGTTTTGCCGGTTCGGGTGCAGGAACGGGTTTGGATGTGCACAGATTGAAACTTCCTCTCGGCTGTGACAAAGTCAGTCTGACCCCAGTCACCTCTTCGTCAGGTTGCTTCAATCTGATCTGTAATCTGCCGACATGCAGGACCGATAGATTTTAGGAGCACATTCGTTCCTGCTGCAGCCGGCGTTTGGACCCCGTTGATGTGATTCTGTGTTGCGTGAACTGTTAGCGTGGTGACAGTAATTGTGTTTACTGCTGGCTGTGCAACAAAGCGGCCCTCGAGGATAATAAAGTTTACATTAGCCTCGACCTTGATCTTGAAGTGTCGGATGAAAGTAGAAACTCCAGGGTTTCTTTTTGCTGATGTGTTTGGGTTGAATATGTAATTGTGATTTTTTCCTCTTTTCACTTTTCCACAAATCAAGTTTATTGTCATGTTGCTGTGCATACACAGTAGTACTGGCAAGATGAGAGAGTGTTTCTTCAGGATCATTTTGCAGAATGAACGTCTGGGACAAGACACTAAACGTCCACTCTCGCTGTCTCCTGAAGGGGGCGCTGCATCCATGCCCGCCGCCATTCGTTGAACATGGCGAACCTCTTCAGGTCCTGGTAGGTCTTCAGGGACACAAAGAAACGCTCAATGGTGTGATGATGGTGAAGTCACAGATGCTGCCCAGAGCTGCCTGCCTGTCCACCCGGAATAATGTCGTCCCCTCCAGCGTTATGTCCGTCTGGGATGGACATGGGATTGGGACTGGACTGGGACTGGATTGGGACGTGGGACTGGGATGCTGTCATGGAGCCATGCTTCCGTCAAAGCCAACACACAGCAGTCCCGTCACTCTCTGAGGGTTTGTCTCAGCAAACGTCCAGCTTGTTGTGGAGGGAGCGGACATTGGAGAGCAGGAGGACGGTCCTGCTGGTCTGGAGGGGTTAGCCTTTAGCCTAGCATGGATCCTGCTGGTCTGGAGGGGTTAGCCTTTAGCTTAGCATGGATCCCGGCTCTCTTCCTCCTCCTTTGTTTACGTTCGTACCTCTTCCATCACTCTCGGGTAACTGCCGGCGTAGCCTCCGATCGGACTCAGTGTTGGTGTAGTATGTCCACATCACAACCGATCGCCGCAATTTTTAGCGACGTTTATTGTCCTGATGTTCAGCAAAGTCTCCCGGCCACAAGTTTTGAACGTCTGGGATAGATGATTCAGTTACATGTGGTAGGACACAAAAAAACCAATCACCACAACAACAATCTGACACCACCCTCGGCGAGGCGTGCTGGGTAGCATACATCCAACATCGCAGCCTTGTGATTTACTAATTGGACTCACTTTTAATTTGAAATCGAATAATTGTTCAGCCGCTTTGGTTTGTTCTCTACTTCCTGCCGGTGGAGAACGTTTCATACGACTTCTTCTCATCGCAGGACCGCCGCTTTTTATCCGACACGCCGTACATTAGCACGTCTCCACACCTGAGGGGACCCGCATACATCCATTCACTTTAAAGAGTGTTAAGGCGTGCTGAGGGACACGTCGGCAATAAATGTTTGAACATTCGTCCGCAAATGATCC
>NW_007578896.1:136789-156304 GCF_000690725.1 Stegastes partitus | reverse complement strand
TTTTTGTTTGTGTGTTGTTTGCTGTCTCTTTGTGGTTGTTTTGTACACCTTCGTAAATGTTTCGTGCCAAATTGTGGTTATTTTGTGTTTGTTTGCAGATGTTTTGTGTCTTTTTGTTTTCATTTTGCATCATTTTGTGTCATTTTGTAGTCTTTTTGTGTCTCTGTAGTCTTTTTTTGCCTCCTTGTGGCAGTTCGTATCGCTCTTCCTCGGGGTTTTGTGTCTTTTTGAGGTTGTTTTGTGCCTTTTTTTGTGTCTTGTAGTCAGTTTGAGTCTGACTGTGGTTATTTTGTGATCACTGTATGTCTTGTTATTGTGGTTTATGTATGCCCTCGTGAGGATTAAGCGGTGTGTAGATAATGGATGGATGGATTCTCACCATGTTATCTTAGAGAGCTGCCTTCATTTTGGGGTTTAAAACAGCCTCATTTCATTTCCAAGTTGGGCCGATATGAGGTTTTTGTGTTCTATATCCACACATTCATATTTAAGGTGACCATATACATAAATCATGCGAGGCAAAACAAAAAAAAACCAAAACAAAAGGAGTCTCACCTTGCTTCCCCGGTGCATTGCCGACTCCTAATAGACTCAGATAAATGGCCGAGGCAAGATGTGCTGCCAGTTGACTCACACAGTGACTCATGCGGTGTTTACTCAGAAAAAGGAACGAAAATAAGTCTCAAAATGAGGCACAACATAAATGAAACGGCGCGAAGAAGTGAATCTGGGATGTATTTTTCACTGGAATGGTAATTTGTCGCATGTTTACGACACCAGTATTCTTTGTTTGATTCAGGATATTGCAGCATCCTGTGCAATATTTTATTCTTTTAAAGTAAAGAACACATACCGCTAGTCAAATCTCCTGCGTTAAAAAACTTTTGACAAAAGAAGTTTCAGCTGCTTTTGTGAGATCAAAACCTGGGAGATGAAGTGTCCTGCTGTTCTTGACTCCACAATGGCAGGAGAGTCGGGCTTGAAGTGAGATGAAGTTTAGCGCGGCTACTCTTTGGTGTTTGCGCTTTGATCTGGTGGAGCTTTAATAGACCCCAGAGGCCGTACTTAGACCGTCCGTGTCATGTTCGACCGCCGGATTCACAGCTCCTGAAAACCTGCTTCGCTTCCATTAGCTGGTGTTATGCTTCCTGTTTTGTTTACGTCTCGTCTTTTTTTGTATTTTCTTTTCTTCACTTATGATGACCTTTTTTTTTTTTGTCCAAAGGGGGACAAGAGTCAGAAAAAACCCCACTCCACACAATCGCCCCTTAAACAATCAGACAGCGAGGTGGGAAGGAGAGTTTCCCGCCGGGGGGATTTCTCTGCGAACGCGGCAATTTTCTCCACTGTTTCATTTATTCCACAAAAGGAGATGATTTTTCAGATCAAAGCATATTTTTATTACAGTTGTCTGGAATCAGTGAAATTGCAAAGGGAATGAAGGGAGACGGGCAAAGATGATATCCAAACAAATGAGGAAAACAAATCATCTGCGCAGATTATGTTTGCCGGAGACTTTCAAGAGATGCGGAACAAATTGTGTGAGAGCGAAGAAGAAAAAAAAGAAAAAGTGAACTTTTTTATTTATTTTTTTTTTGTTGTTTTTTTTTTGTTGCAACATTTCCTGTTTGTGTGTTTTCGGCTCTGATTGTTTGGCGTCTCGACTGATTCAGGAACGAGCACCTCCTCCGTCTTCCCCCCATTTGCCCCCTCGACTGCATCGGTCTGCCCCCTCCTCCCACCCTCTCCTTGAACCACTCGCATCCAATTCAGCCCACTCAGACTCATTGTTAAGGGGACATATTGGAAAACTATTAGCTCTCATTATGCTTTATAGCCATCCGCTCTCCCCATTCTGTCTTTTAATCACATTCCATCTCCTCCTGTGTGTGTGTGTGTGTGTGCGCACTTCCTCGGGTGTGTCGGCGTTATGCCCTGGTCAGCCAGACACTAATGAACCACTTTCACTGTAATGCATTCAGATTCAGACCACAAAGTGCCCCTCCTACCCTCGTCCACCTCTTCTTTTTTTTGTTTTTTATGGGGCAGCCAGTGGCACAGGCGCCACCTTTTATGGCGAGCCCATCTCAGCTTTGTGCCGTCACGAAGCATGTCAGCCAAATGGGATGGAGCGCAGTGCAATCCAAATAAAAAGAGATTGGAGTGAATTGAGTATGGATTCTTACTTTTTTTTTTATATCTCAGCTCGTCATAGTGGTGGAAACCCTTATGAGCACCCATTAGGTCTTCGTAACTCCAAATAACCAGGCGATCGTAAAGCGCTGAACATCCTCTAACGGCTCCGTATTGAGTTGTGCACAATTCTGATCACCCTTGACAGTGTGTGTGTGTGTTTGTGTGTGTTTTGCTGGCAGCACACACACACAGAGAGATGGCCATTTTAAAACATATGCTCTGCGACGGACACACACACACTTGCATGCACACACACAAATGTCACCAGTGGATTTAAGTTCCGGTTGTTCTCTCCCGGCCAAGGCGACTGTCATCATTGTGCAGCAAAACTCCCATAATCCATCTGTGGCATGACAGCATCCTAACTTCACAGAAAAAAAAAGAAGCTATTCTTTCTGTCTCTCCATTTGTCGATTCCTTCCTTTTTTCTCTCCCTCCTCTCTCATTTTCACTCCCCCTGCTTCACATTTCCCCTCTGGACTGGTTTTTATTCTTCTCTCTTGTCTCCTTTTGCTTTTCCAATTACATTTTTTTTTTTCAACCCCCCTCTTAATCTTCTTTTCTCTGGAAACTTTTATCTGGTTTTGATGACAGTAGAGAGGCGCAGCAGGAAAGAAAGAAAAAAAAAAAAAACCCACACGAGTGATAGCTCGAAATTATTGTTGACCACGAAGACGATGATGGAAATGAAGATATTCGTGGCAATTATAATTACGCTGTTGATAATGATGATAATGATGGAGATCGGAATGACAATGATGCCATTAATGATGATGATTAAAATGGAGATGAGGGCGATGACAATGAGGATGATGATGGTGGCGGCGGCGGCGGTGACAATAGTGATGATAGCTTTGCCGGCTTTCTGAGCAGTGTCCATGTTTTCACCTTGGCCCAGATGGAGAGAGACAGACGGAGGGGACGGATGCCAGCCGAAAGAGGGACGCTCGCTCCTCAGCCGGACATCACAAGAGTGAAGACACCAGCGACAGCAGGGAGGACGAGGCAGCAGTGAGTCTTTCTGTCTTTTATTCTTTCTTTCTCCTCCCGCCTCACCACCCTCCACCGAATAATATTGCCCCTGCCTGAACACATGCTCCCTGCCCAAACCCACAGCCCTCTGAGTAAGCAGCAATAAGGTTTATTGCTTGTATGTGTGCAGGGAGCTCATCAGGGCTCAAACAATCACAGTCCCCATCTTAATTATCATCAAACACTTAAGGCTCTGTTCTCCGTGCACCCACTGATTAGATTAGTGCTTCATTCTGCCAGTGTCCAAAAAAAAGAGACCGTCCCCTGCCCTCGTAATTAAAAAAAAAAAGAAGAGATGAAGCAAAAATGATCTGGGTTCAGGTGAAAGCGTTATAAAACTGGCTGCTGTGGAAGGGAAAGAGGTGGCGTTTGTCATCGGGTTTTTTTTATTGTTAGGAAACTTTTCTTTTTTTATAAACTGTACAGCTTAGCCTCGTGACCCCACCCACTGCAGTGAATTTTAATAATGTTTCCAGCTCTGGGAGGCTGCAGCTGAAATGATATTGTGAATACATTATGTAATCTAACCTCCTCTTTGAGCGTTTATTTCTGTGATCGCTTACACGCTGAGAGATGTGAAATTAGGAAAAAGCGATATTCAGACGGAGTTTTGGACCACAGCCAGAGATCATTAGGACTTGCAGCAGCAAACCGCCGAGACAATCCCGTCTCTTACGCGTTCTTTGCTTTAACTCGTATTTAGAGTTAAGTACAGCAATTTCAGACGGATTTATTTATTTTTGCGAGTGCGGCAGGGCGTCCATGGAAGATTACCTTCAACTATGTGTTGCGGTGACGAGCCCCTGTTGTTTCTAACAGCCGGTTAAAGCGAGGATTCCCATCAACTGAACTGAGTTTGATCTGAATGTCTTTTCAGCCTAATTGCAAAGAGAAATATTTTGCTAATTTCTGCTTGGCAGGGATAATTGACTTAAAGGGCCTTCGACAGTCAGGAAAACGTTGATTTTCCCACACAAGTGCTTATTACATTATTATCTCGTCTCTACAGGACGGCAGGTTTTGAGATTGAAAACACTCCTCTGGGGGGGAACACGCGTCTCAGAAACAACACAAAATATGTTGTTCTATAGCATTTTGTCTCTTTTCTCACACGAATGGCATCAAGCTGATTTCTGTCTGAAGTAAAAAGACTAATTTAACACTCTCAAGATTCGCCATTCATCATCTGGCCTTGGGGCAGGCGATATATTATTAATCCCTTCCTTCCCCTACTTCAGTTGACCAGGTTTCCACCCGTGCACTTGCCACTCACGTTGACAGGCCGTCTGCCTTGAAGTGCAATCTTGCCCGAGGCTCAGCTATCTGTAAAACTACCTGAGGTGCTGAAGAATCGGGCCGTGAAGGCTGACAATCTGCCGTAATTAAATGTTCACCGCATATTTGGCTATGTTGAATTTTTGATGTCAAAAGAGGGTCGGAGCCTTGAAGAGCAAAAAGGGGGGTCGACAGATTACAGCTCAATCAGATGGTTGGTTTCTGGTGTTTTGACAATAAAAAGCTTTTAGGTGCTTAGTGAAGAGGAGCATTACTCTGGGATGTAAGAAAGTCGGTGACGTGATGCTGCGAGCTGAACAAAATCGAGTTTATTTAAAGATATTGTCCATGTTTGTGTTCTGGTCAGGTTGTTTTTCTATCAGGAAATGGCACCTTATTGGAAATCACTTTAATGTTCAATTAATTTGTCTAAAAAATGAATAAAAACCTGATTATGTTTCACTGTTTATCACATCTGGATGGGCTTCATCTAAGTTATAATGAACAAACCTTACATTGTTTTTGTCTATAAGAAACCAATCGCTTGAGTCAGGAGTTCACAAATCCAAGAAACAAGATTGCAGCTTTGGGTTCAAACACCTACATAACACTCAGATCCTTTCACAGGAAGCATCTGCTGACGTGAAGTGTGCCTCTCAAGGAAGAGATCTCACGAGCTGTTGAGTAGATTAAAGCGGCAGAGCTACGAAGCAATCTCTAAAAATGTGGATGTTCATCAGTCCGCAGTTAGAGGAGCTGGAGGCCGCTCGCTGTCATCGCCGCACGCCTCAAGTTTCTCACTTTGACTCTCCACAGCGCTGCAGGCAAAGTTATTTGCTGACTGATGAAGCTGAGGAGGAACACGCAGCACTGAATGTGGCGTACAAACGGTGAAAACATCATGAGAACATCATGCATTGTCCTCATCCCAGAAGTGAAACGTGGTGGAGGAGGATTCATAATTTGCGGCTGCTTTACAGAAAAGAAAAATGAAGCTTATTGTGGCGTCTTACAGGATATAAGCTGTAGCAGGACAATGACAGTAAACATACAACAGATTGGCTTCGAATAAAGAAAATGCGGCACCATCGGTAGAAATGCAGCTCCCTTTAGATGTTACACGGAGTTGGAGCGATGCTGTAAGGAAGAATAATCCAGAATTCCTCCTGCATGTTGTTTAAATCTAATCTCCTGCTGCTGGAAATGCTGGTTTGAGGTTATTGTTGCCAAGGAGGGTTCACCTGTTCATTAGATTCAAGGTTACAGTTTGTTTAATGGCTGTGCTCAGCCAAGACACGGAAACTTAGAATTGTTTGTGTGTTTTTAACTTAGGAACATTGCTTTTGTCTACACCTGAGACTCGGAGAAAAGATCTGCTCACACTTCACGAACAGAAAATCACGTAATTCCACAGACGGCTCACTTGCTTTTTTTTTTTCCTACCGATAGATCCGACAGTATGGCGCCGAGTAATAGCGTTTTAATGCGCTGTGCACAACATACAGTGTGTTCTCGGCCACATACAAGCCGTGGCTGCAGGAGTTTAAGACCCAAACACAGTTAGAGTTAAAACCCAAATTGTTACAATATCCCTGTGCAGCTGTCGACTAGCCGAGGGGGACCGGCGGAGAGAAGAAGACGATATATCTTATTCCATAAAATGCAGTCGTCTTCAAAATCGATTTAAGTGAAGGCTTTAGGAAATGTGCTTGAAGAGATAAGAGTCATGAAGGGAAGCCGGCGGGGCTTTTTCTGAACGGCCCTCCTCTAAACTCTAAACCTGCCTGATGGTGTTAGGGCTTCTCTTCTGTAACAGGCGAATGAAAAGCAGCTCGCAGAATGAGTCGGTCTCGTGCACCCAGGCTCAAATATTCCGCTGCGCTGTGAGCATTTTCGCTGAAGTCACTGAAATGTGTCAGAAAGTTTATGGCATGCCTCTTTTATGAATTTTAATAGCGCTGCTTTGTGGCATGTCCCCCCCTAAGTGACAGCCGATAGATTTTGGTTTTTGCCTCAAATAATGATTACTTAAATGAACTGTGTCCATACTGGGGTGGTAAACACACATTAAATCATCACGATTACAATGTAAGAGATAGAATCGGGCCCGCTGCAGGAGGTGCTTATTTGGATTTACGACCTGTAGAGTAGAGGCCTGAGCTCCATTTATGGTTATCTATAGCGTTGATTCATTCGTAGCAAGCGCTTATATTCTCTGCTTTCCAGTACGAACACGCAGCCATAAGACTTTTCTGTTCTATAGCTTGCGTCTCTCTTCATCTATAATTCACACGTCCATTTACCAGCTCTTTGTTCTCGCAGCGCTTGACCTCGGCGCTTCCACATGTTTCACGTCTCTTTACATTGTGCTTCTCATTCAGCGCCAACATCTCAAGGAAACAGTATAATTGACACCCTCAGTCGATGCGATGCCGCTCCGCCGAGGGCGCTCCCTCACTTAGAAAATGTCAATGCCAAAGGTCATAGCTGTAGTCCATGTTTCTGGGGCCTGATAGACGAAGATAAGCTCGACTCCAGATGCGTCTTGTGGCGAGAGGAAGTGAGGGAGGGGAGGTTTAATGTGCTGTAATATGGGTCAGGAGGACAGAGGCCCTTCCTCTGTTGTTTACCCTCCCCTCTCGCTCTCTCTTAGGCTCTTCTCATGTTTTGTGCCGCGCTAAGAGCTCCCTAAAGTTGCCGTTTCAGAAATTTCACACAATGAAAGGGTGAAAGCAAACATAAAATCCCCCCAAGGCTGCGCACACTCAACAATAATAGACAGCCTGCAAGAAAATGGAATGACCTTATTGCAATCGGGCACTTTTTCTGGCAAGCAGGGGACATGCAAGGACCATCTCTTTCTCCGACAAGAAGAGAAAGATGTCACCCGCAACTCTTATTAAATTAGCTGAAGAAGTGCAGCAGTAAGACACATATTCAGCCTCTAAATGGCACTCTTTCCTGTCGTGCATCTGTTTTTCTCTCTTTGTGCTGCCAGACTATTTTCAGAAAGGAGCAGAGTTGGCGTAAGTGATAGACAGAGCTAAGTGGCATCCTTGGTGTGAGTAAAGGTGAAGAAGAGGCTGCTGGTTTCTGATAAAAGCCTAGTAAATGTGTCCTGCCCCCTCTCTTGTTTGTTGTAGATAGAGAAAGCAGTGGCAGCGAGAGAAAGAGTGTTAATCCGAACACTTCACAGGGAAGTACATAGAGATTGGAGAGGACAGACAAAAGGGAGGACATGAGGTGATGGTAGGAAACAAGAGAAAATCAAAAGTAAAGAGAGGTGAGGAGATGAGGAGCAGGATCTTCTGTAGAGGAAGTAATTACGTTCCTCTCCGCCTTCTGTGAAAGGCAGCGACCGAGCAGCAAATGTTTGCCTCTGCACCTTTCTTTCCTCGCAAATCACCAAAAATTGCAGTTTAAATAGTTGACAGAGTGTGTGAGGGTTGGCAATTACAGAAACCGGCTTAGGATGTTGTTGTTTTCCTTCTTAAATAATAATTTTTTGCTTTATTTCGTGGCCATCTGCTTTTCTCTTTAAGATGAAACCCGCAATTAATGTACACTGTCACTGTAACGTTTGCTAAAGAACAGAGGCTCATGCGTGAAGACACAAAAGGCGAAATTCAAAGAGGCGATGTGTTTACAAGAGATCCAGGTAGTCACACACAGAAAATCGGTCCGATCAAAGCTAACAAATTCAGGCAGGGAGCCGGCAAAAATCCAACAAAAAAAACACGAAGAACAAGGCAAAGTCAAAAACCATAAGGGCGAAATGCTGGAAAGTGATAAACACACGAGGTAGAACAAAGACAGTCTGGCAGAGAACAAGCTGGGGGTAAAGACGAGGGGCAGGTGAGTACATGAGGGTTGATGGGAGGCGGAGGCACGGGGCAGGGAAGCTGAAATGGCGACAGTATTTCAAAGTAAACAGGGAAAACAAGTGTTGACTAACAGGGAAATATGTGTGTTTGTTGGCAAACCTGCTGCCTCCACGGTGTTTTTGCCCCAACGTCATGTGGTGCAAACACATTCCCGTGTATACAGACGCTCGCATGTCGGCGTGTCGATGCTGTTTAATGGATGGAGATGCCGTCTGCATCCTAATAGCCCCGTCAGTGGCGGATTGCTTTCATGCGTCTGCCCCTTCATGTCACGTACCTGATGAGAGAGAGAGCGATGATGAAGGCAAAAGTAGAGGGTTGGGGCTTCATTGGAGATGAAAAGGCTGCAGAGAAAGAAAAAAAGAAAAGGCACAAAAGAGAAGCGCAGATTGGATGATGCTGGGAATCGATAACATTGATTGAGAGATAAATGAAGCAACAGTTGTGTCAGAGGGTATTTTGCTTGCCAGTCACAGACGTTACATCTAGAATGATGCTGAAAGGTGTTTTGATGTTTTTGATGCTCTGCTGTTCACATAGTCTAAATATGAATATAGTGTGATTGTGATAAATTAAGTTGAAACTCTGTCAGAGGATTCATTTGGTTAAATCAATTCCGCCCTTCAGAAGCTGGTATATTTTTGAAGTAAACTCCTCCACAGCCGAGTCAATCCGCAGCGAGGGAGTTGCTACCAAAAAAGGAATTCATTTTGTCAGTGTGGAAGTGGTTTGGTGGTAATGTTCACCCAAAAGTGCTGCACGAGGCAATGGTTGCATACCTTCATTTAGGAAGTACAATAACATCAAGACATCAGTCATATTGTACGAGATGCGATCAAGAAGTTTCAAGACTGTGCCTGTAAAAAGCAAATTTAAAGTTGGCAACTAACCTCTTTGAAGTCGAGTTCTTGTGCAGTGATAAACTGCTCCCACTGCTCCTGCCACGTTTTGCTTGCTCCCCTTTTTTTCAGCATCTACAAAGCAGGCTGGATCTCAACTACTGTGATGGTTTGAATTTCAGCTTAAATTTAATTTGGGGGACCATGAAGAAGTCACAGGGACTGAAATCTGGCGAGCAGGGAGCACACATTGTGCTGTTTGTGCTGAATGTTCTCCTTCAGATGCCTCAGGACATTACAGTCGCCGTTGACAGTCGATCCTCGGGGACAGATTCAGAGTGTACAGCCCCGTGAAAGTCCAGGAGTATTGCGGGCATGCTCTTGGTCACACTGCTGACCTGATGCACCTTTTTGGAAACTGCAGGTCGTCCAGTGAAAGCGGCTGTTTGGTTTCAGTATCCTAGACGTACGCCCAAGTTCTCGTCATCGGTGACGACACTCGACATGACAGATGTGACGTTGGCTCTGTGTGCAAGTTTGAGGTTCATGGTGGATATGCTGCTGCCAGTGGTCAGAGCAGGACTTCATGGTCGTATTCCAACATGGCAGTAGTGTAAACGATGCTTCAAATAACTTTTGCTTCAGTCTGCGTTAAGTTATTTTAAAGTTAGAAATTGGACCACTCTAGCATCACAAGGTCTGTGTCAATAACATCAATGACTCAGACTAAACAGTAAATCACACATCGCATTACAGCCCAACATAAAGTCGCAATATGGAACTTTAGTTCATTGCCACAGAAGATGAAAAATGACTGACTTTCAGCCCAGTAAATCTATGACATGCTGTTGGACTCATAAACGCACAGCACATACACACATAAAGGGCAGGCCTGCAGCTCTCTCGCTGACATTAATAAGGCAGGTGCCTGCAAAAGGCCAGTTAGCCAAGGTAAAGGACCGCAAATGAGGTCATGGTGATGAGAGGAGCGAGCGAGCGAGTGCGTGGAGATATTTCACAGGAGTGTTGAGAGAAAGGGCTGCACCATTGTCTTTCACCTGAAGGAGATTTTAATCATAGTGGCAATTTTACAGCAGGCCATAAACCGCAGCAGCCAGGCCTCATTGTTAACCTCCAATTGCTTTCAGGGCTGTAAATATGTTTGCCTTACATTGCTCTGGCCTTGCCGATAGTTTATGGGAGATGGGACGGTGGCGGTGATGGCAGCAGGAGACTTTCCCTGAGAATGAT
Source organism: Stegastes partitus (assembly GCF_000690725.1). Classification (NCBI taxonomy): domain Eukaryota; kingdom Metazoa; phylum Chordata; class Actinopteri; family Pomacentridae; genus Stegastes; species Stegastes partitus. The sequence continues at coordinate 145,827 of NW_007578896.1, read as the reverse complement.
GAGGAGCACAGAGCACGGACTCACTAGTAAATAAACACATGTCCGCTGATCAGCGACACTCAGCACGCTCAGCTGCACTGCACAGGCTGGCCGTGGATGATGCAGTGCTATGTGAGCTAGCTGGGTATTAGGCTTCATCGCTTAATCTGTAAATGGACCCACTGAGATTAGTGTCGTAGTTTAATTGCATAATTTTGCATTTGGACAGTGACACGTGACAGACTTTTTTATTTTTTCTCATGTACTCATTGCATTTAGCATTTCTAAAGTCGTCACCGGCTGAAAAGGATACTGGACGTGATTTAGAGATCCGCGGTGATAAATTCACGGCGACTCGGTGACCTCATCTCTGACATTTGGTTGACAGAGTTCTCTCCTGTCGGCTGATTGGATCCGCCGCTAGCCAAGTGGAAATGGATCTCCCATGAGGCATTTGGTCCATCAGCTTGAGCGCCCTTCCCCAGGATGTCTGAGCTCATGTTGCCTTTTGTGTTTTGCCCATTTCCCTTCCAGTGTGTTGTCACCTCTATTTATAAAATAGTTAATTAGATATTTGTTTTAATCAAGGACTCTGGTTTCACTCAGTCTCCGGAGTGAAGAAAAACTGCTCCGAGTTGACAGTCAAAGTGGTCAATAACAGAGCTGTTATGGTGTTTCTATACAAGCTAGAAGACACCATACAACAAATGAACTCAGAGCTTTTAGATAATTGTGGGTTAGTTCCCTCCGAGGCACTTAGAGCTGCTTACGCAGCTGACCAGTAGAGGAAGGTGAAGGTAAAGAAACTGAGACGGCGAGGTTTTTCTGTGGATGCCAGACGGTGAGAAACCGCTGTAAAGCCCAGACAGCGTAAGAATAGGTTCTTACACAAGTCACAAGAACACAAGGTCTGATTTTTTTCACACAATAATGTCTCTCATAAAAGGAATTCAAGCACAAAGGATGTATAGGAAAAGGCATCCAGACACTGTGTGCTGGTATGAGATGATTTCAGCGACTTGGCTGGCTCACTCACTTTCATCTAAGTCAATACAATGGCTGCCAAAGCTTCGTATGGTCTGAATTTTTTTTTACATTTTCCCCCCAAACTTAATGAAGTCGTCGGCCACATGTTAATAGTCCAAATAATAGATTTTGCAGCCTTCATCGTACACCGATACCCAGTGTCTTACAACCTTGGTCTTATTTGCAGAGTTTTAGCCATAAATTTAATGCTTAATAATAACATTGTGCAAGTTAATTGTTGGGATCTTTGAAGGTGGAAACATTGCCACAGGCTGTTTTTTTTTTTTTGAGGGGAAAAAGAAAACCCTCTAAGTATTGCAAGCCAAACTTTTCAGAGGCAATGGTGAAATTATTAGTCGCGCTCCTTTTTAATTTCACCGCCTTAATGAAGTTATTTAGTTGATCCGGCTCCATCTTTGGTTTCTTTACAGCCCGATTGTCAGAACTGCTAATTTCGCCTTGTTCTGAGATCTTTTAAGTAAATAATTGCCACCGCTATGAAAATGAGACCCACGTACGAGTCAATTATTCTTAAGATTGCTCCGTTCTTTTAAAGTTCTCTTGGATTAAAGCCAATTAGAGGACTAGAACTGCACCCGGGATGTATGTGCTGAATCATCTTAATAGCCAAACTTTTATAAGTAGTGGTCTTTATGCAGCAGTGCATAAGCGCATATCCCCTTGATAATTATTTCTCTCCCCCCCCTGCATGTACATAATTTTACCCTAAATGACTCGGTTCAGCCGTAAGCCTCTGATAACTGGTTGCAGCCTCACAGACAGTGAATTCCTCCCTGTCATTTTTCAACCTTGGGGGTGTTGACAGCTCCGTTATAGGATGCTATTTGAGGATTCAGTCCAGAAATGTTTTTTTTTTTTTCCTACGGGTGCTTCAGTGCTTTCACTCATTCTCACTATCACCTCTCAGGCATTTGTCAGCCTGGTGCTGGTTCACAGAGGCTGGAGATCCAAGTCCGCGGACCTGCAATAAAACTCCAAGGCAGGGCTCCAGCAGCGAGGTGGGCGCTGTCTTCATACTCTGATGCCCGTGACCGGATGCCAACAAAGTGGACGCCTGTTTCTCAAGATCAACAGCCCCGTGCGAGCATGCGGTGTACTATACGTGCACTCAAACAGGCAGGCTGCAGGAATAATCTCAGAATGGACCAGCTCAGTACAATACCTATATCCTCATACCGACCTCGCAATTTATCGCTTCTCCTTTTTAGCTCTTAAGAGCATTTAGCTCTATTTCAATCTTCTATATTCCTGATAGAGAGGAAAAGAATTACACTGTGGGATCACCCTCAATCCTTTTAGGCCCCCCTATTGAAGACTCCTGCTCTTTTTGCGCTGCTTCCTGGCTCTGTTCCAGCAGTGGTCAGTGTTAAGCTGTTTCGGGCTGGCTGTTTGCTGTTGCCACTCAGTTTCATGCTGGGTCCATGCTGGGTGAAGGTCATCGGGTTATATGACATGACACAGGTCTATATCTCTGTTTCACCTCCTGTTCCCCACCTCTCCCCCTCTATGGGGTACTTTTAGTTGGTTGGATTGTGGTCCAGGCAGGTCCATCATGTCAAACACGGATACCAGCGGGGTTGCACGGCTGCTGAGCACCTTTTGCTTTGGCAAGTCAAACTTTCGTCTGCAGCTTCATTTGAATATCTTTTTACTTCTTCATCAGGAGGTCGTGACAGTGTGTGCAAACGGTATTTGTAGAGAGGCAGGTGGCAGCAGGCTACATTAGCCACGGTGAGTCCCAACAGTCCTATAAAGTGTGACTCGAGTAGTTGCAATATATACACACACCCGCTGCAGTTTATGGAGCTGGCGCGATTCCAGATAGCTAACTGGCCTTGGCTATATTACAGTAAATAAAAGGTTGCATGAGCGCCCTGATAGCTCATCTGGTTGAGTGCGCGACCTATGGACTGGGGCTGGAAGTCTTCCACCGAGGGGGCCGTCGATCGATTCCAACCCACTGCTTCGATTTGCTGAATGTCATTCCCCCTCTTTCTCCTCCTGTCACTCCCCAACGAACTTCAAAAAGACTCCACATATCTAAGCAGCGCTCAGTTTGTTGACTGGTCATGTCCCAGTCACACTTGGGAAAATGGATGAGAATAAATGAATAAATTATTGCTGTCAAGAATGTAATTTTTTATCATGGTTTCATATTACATTAGTAAAAAAATAAGCTAAATCTGTTCACTGCAAAAAGCCAGCTTATAATAACAAGAAAAAAAAATACAAAAATTGGGTTCATATTACTTATTATAAGCAGAATTATTTGCCAACAGAGCAAGTAATAATATCTAACCTCAATGGACCCCCGAAAAACCTTAAAGTTAGTGTATTCTCACTAATAGCAAGTACATTTGTCTTGATTCAAATGAAATAATATAAGACCTATTACCTCAGCATGTTTTAAAACATTCTTTAGAGATAGATGCCAACGTCTGCTCTTACGTGCCACTCCGGTTTGATCATTGCATATAAAGCCCTTGAGGTATTACTTTACTTGGAGCGTATGTTGGACTTTAATGGCACTGCTCATATCACTCGGTTCCAGTTCTAAGAAAAAAAAAATGATTTGGCACGTGGAAGTGTGATTGCATCATAACTGCACAAACCCGCTCATATGGGAGCTCAATCTATTAGAGCAGACAGAGTCGACGGTCAGAGGCCTTGGATGGGAAATGCATCAACTCCTGCAGGACAAACTTGTTTAAGTGCTTAATGTTTTAAGTGCTTTCAGAAGGCTGGATCATAGGAAACGGTCTGGCAGTGGCAGCCATCGGTATAAGGGGGCGTACGCTCTCGCCATGCCTGTGTGTCTGCCAGATTAAACAAGCAGGTTCTGCTCCTGTTGCCGCTCGATAAAGGGAAACACAAAAACGGCGCACACCTCCATTTTCTTCTGTTCCATAAAGACTCTCAAAGAACCGGCTAACAATAGAAACAAGGCAGGGATAAGAGCCGTACAGAAACATGCTAAACAATAGGCGCCAAGGCATTCTCCGTCTCTCTCTCTTCATCGTTCCTGCCAAATCTCCCAACCGCTGGTGGATTTAGTCGACGGGAGGCAGATAAGGAAGACTTGACAGAGTAGCGCCGTGGATGCACGGATGGATGAGCGGATAGATGAATGGAGCGATGCGAGTGATTTAAATAAAATTCTCGGTGTGGGCACGTAGCGTTTCTGCGGGTCTGAGGAAGAGGCGGAGCTGATTCATTTGCATTCCCGTGAGACCGTTTCCTGCTTTCATCCGTACTCCCTGTTTGCCGGAGTTAGACTGAGTGCCATATCTCTAAAGTGTTGGAGGGGATTTTTATGTTTTGCTTAAGTTTTTCCCCAAGGAGTTTTCCATAGGTGCCAGCTTTCAAGTGTCTCGTTTTTTTTTCTCTTTTAGCCCGCGCTCTTTCATCTGAGAGTAGCCTCAGAACATTAACCAGTGTTTGGGGGGATGTGTTAACTCATTGATGTGGCATGAAGCACAAAGAATTGGTAAACCTGATAAAAATGCTGATTACAGGAGATTTGTGCGGGCGTGTAGGCTCCCTGGTCCGACTGTGCTTTGATTTCTGTGGACCTTCACTCCCAGTGAAGTAATTTATTCAGGGTTTTTTCTCAAACAAAAACATTTAAATACATTTGATTATAAAGATCAGTTGCTTGTTGTTTTTCTTTTCGTTTCCCTCGAGGGCTAATTCCTCTTCTGTTCCTATCAGGCCACTTTTTTTTCTCCTTCATCTTTGCCTCCGGTCCTTCTCCCGTCATGCGGCTGGAGTATGTGTTTCCACTCTGCAATGCATTGTCTCCTGTGGTGAAGCAGCCTGTGGGCCTTGCTCCTCATTGATCTGTGCTGTCCCCACGCTGTCCAGGCAGAAGCCAGACTCTTGGAGCCAGCTGATTGATCTCTCAGGATCTTTTGGCTGCTTCACCACCCATGGTCACACACCTCGTTCTTCTCCTCTCCTAAACATCTTCACTCGCCTTGTCATCAACTCTCCGTCTCGGGTTCGACTGCTGCTTTTCCGGCCTCCTTCCCCCTCGTGAAAGATAATACTGTACATATGTAGTTTGCATGGTACCATTTGAGCAGCATATAAACACTACATCATAATGGAGAGGTAGGCAGCTTTATTACCGCACTGGCCAACAACAGTAAACAGATGTTGAATAATTTATGGTTAGAGTGTAATGCTGCAGCTATAGTTAATGACGTTTGATTACACACAAATATATTATTATAGTATGTTGTTAAGCTTTTATTACGCTGTGAACAGATTTATGCACATGTAGACATCGTTTACAAACAGTGTGAAAACTTTTCAAACTAAATTAATTCAGATGTTATGCAGACGTGCAGCTTGAAACTTTGTACTTTACTTAAGAGATACGTTGCTTGATGGTTTGCTCAGTTGTTGTAAAGTCATAATTTGGTTGTGAGCAAAAGTTTACATACATTAGACACAGACCATGTACATCATGGCAGTCTTTCCAATGAGTCATCCATCCATCAATCATCTACACACCACTTAATCCTCACTAGGGTCGTGGGGGGCTGGAGTCTATCCCAGCTGACTCAGGGTGAAGGCAGGTTCACCTGGACAGGTAACCAGTCTATCACAGGGCTACACTTAGAGACAGACAACCAAGCACACTCACATTCACACCTACGGACAATTTAGAATCACCAATTAACCTCAATATGTTTTTGGACCATGTGGGACGAAGCCGGAGAACCCAGAGAGAACCCACGCTGCACATGCAAACTCCACGCAGACAGATCCCAGGTGAAACCGGCGACCTTCTAGCTGCGAGGCAACAATGCTAACACTGCTCCACCTTGCAGCCCCCAATGAGTCGTGTACCTCTTAATTTTTCTATGATGGAATCATTGAAACCCATGTGTCACAAAAAGCAATCATGCATTTTGTTTTTTCATATTTCTGGCCATTGTGGCCAAATTTTTTCCTCCATCTGGCCACAGAACTTTCCTGCAGAAGAACTTTTCTATATCCATGTGATCAGCAGCGAACTTCAGTCCATCATTAAGGCGCTGCTTCTGGAGGACGAGCTTCCTTCTTGCATGGCAGCCTTTTAGCTCATGGTGATGTAAAACACTGTGACGTCTGTATTCCAGCAGCCTCTAACTCACTTTAGAGCTACTTTTTGGTGATTCAATCCTGACCGATTGTCTCTCTGAAGCTGTGGTTTGGAAGTTGTGTTTGCTTCCTGATCGTGGCAGTTACACAACTGTACCATGCACTTTATACTTACAAACAATTGTTTTATTAGATGATTTTTGCATCTGTAGCTGCTTTAAAATGGCTCCAAGTGATTTTCCCAACTTTTAAAAGTCAGTGATTTGCTTCGTCAGACCTGAGCTCCGTAGACCTTCTCATTTGAGTCTAGACGTTAAGCGGTCATGCCACGAAGAAAACGTGATCAACACAGCTTCACATCACCAGAACTGATGCTTTAAGTTGCTGTATGTGTATTTTTGACCCAACACCAAAGTACATGATTGGTTGACATCTGTTTCAATGACTCCATCACAGAAAATCAAGACTTATAGGAGTCAGTTAAAATTTAAGACATGATATACATTTATGAGTGGATGTAAACTTTTGTTCAGATCTACACATTTGTAATTCAATGCAGCAGCGATGATAATTGTATATTCATGAAGTATTGTACATGGCTGCATATTGACAAAAGTGTATTAACAGTTTACCAAATGTTTCCACCAGCAGACTCCCACACACTGTCTATCTCGCGAATGTTTTGCCTAATGAGGGTCTAGCACTAAAATGTCACAAATAAATGCATTTTTTTGCAAGTTAGACGATGTGCAGAAGTCTGTCTGAAACTTTTGCTCATCGCCCTCCTGTGCACCCGCCTCATAAAATAGACATGTAAAGAGATAAATAATAAACACCTAAGAGGTCCCTCTACCTGCCTACAACAACATTACAGAGCAGAGTGTGTTAAAATTAAGTCTTACTTTTCTCATTGTCATTCCGAGCTTAAAATTTATCACCGTCCCTCCTGGCAAGGGCTTCCCTAATAAAGATTTAAAGGCCACTTCTTTTTCCTGCTGGAGACTTGTTCTTTCTTTTTTTCTTGTTCTCCGTGGCTGTCTGATAGTAAACTGAGTAGAACATAATCTCAACAAGTATCACAACTGGTAAAACAAAAAAACACTTTTGTCTACAAGTTTATATGCGGATGCTCTGCGGCGGCGGCGGCGGCGGCGGCGGCGGCGGCTTATGCTGCCTGCATGCAGACATAAGGAGAGAAATTCAGCCTCCGTTCGTTTCTCACCCTCTCCTGTGAGCCTCCGTCATTGTCTCTGCTGCTTCCTCCTCATCATCTCACCTCATTCTGTGGGCCTGAGGAGGTGGCGTGCTCTGCATCAGTATTGAAATTTCACTTTTGCATTTTTTCCATTATAGTAATTTAAACGACATTATAATGCTTTTGTGTTTCAGTCAATATAGCCCGCCGCACGGCCCTACATCACACCGCTGCGATTACCATAAAACTATTGGTTGAGTTTAACCTTTTGCACGGCGGTAAATGAGCAGGGCTTTCTTAGTCATGCCACGCACATCAGGTAATATTTTTGCACTTTATATGCTGCCATGGTAACTTGTATTAAGAAAAAGCAGTGACCGTGAAACGGCAGAGATAAAGGAAAGACTTTCCTCTCACCCCGGGGCAACGGCCTAAACAGGCGAACCGAGCAGTCTGTTAATCTGGCTACAGTAGTGGACAGAGCTGAAGTGCTTTGTCGGGCTCTGTTCTTATTGTCAGATTATCAATTCCTTTGAAACTCCTCCTGGATTTATTCTGTCATTAAACAACCGGCTGCCTTGATTTTTCTCACTTGAGCCAGTTGAAGTTTACAGGTATATCGACACCGGAGTCGATGTTGCCGGCTGGGAGGCATGGATGGATCCGGAGTGGCCATTTCAGACTCTTGTGAGATGGCAGCTGGCGGGGGAAAGCCAATTTTTATTGGCTTTTTCAATTTGCGCCTGACCAGACAGGAGCAACACTATGTTAATTGCAACCAGCAAATCAATGGTGTAGTTTGAGCGAGTGTCTCCGTCTTTTGGCACATGCTTGTTCGAAAACTGTAAAGCCAGATTACTATTTTTTGCCAAGAAGTAGATTTGTAAGTAGATTTTTATTTTATTTTTTTAGCTGAATTATCAAACACACTTGGAGATCCATTTTCTATTCAAGGCCAAGTTCAAACTCGTTATCGTTACATCTAAATACACGCTGATCGGCCACAACATTAAAGCCACCGACAGGTTAAATCAATAGCATTGATTTTCTCATTACATTTGCACCTGTCAAGTGCTGGTATATGTGTGTGTGTTAGTGTGTGTGTGTGTGTGTGTGTGGCTGGATAGCTGCAGACCAGTTAGAGTACTAATATTGACTCCTGTCTGCTGCCTACATCGGCCATGTGAGCATCATATTCGCACCGTGAATCAATGGAGGAAGGTGGCCTGGTCTGAGTCACACTTTCTTTTGCACTGAGCTGGAGAAGTGATGGCAACAGGATGCAATATGCGACGAGGGCAAGTCGATGGAGGCAGTGTGATGCTCTGGACGGTGTTTTAATTTCCCAGCAGGTGGATCCTGGCATTAATAAAAAACCACCGACCTGAACTAGGGATGTGCGCAATTAGTTGGTACCGTCACTACTTAGCATCAGGACGTTGGTTGAATTAATTTTTGATATTTTAGTTTACAATGCCGGTTAACCAGTCTCCCACCAGTAGTCGGGGCTGCAGCCCTGACAGATGGCAGCCCCTCTCCCCCCATCCTGCTGATGTCGTCAACCAGCAAGATGGAAAGTGAGGCAGATGACGTCAGTGCAGTTTGGCTTTATTTTGATTATTTTGAGTTGGAGTAACCTGGCATGTTACCCACATTCAGGCATTAACCTGCAACGACAGAACTACATGAGATGGTTTAGCTACACAATCCTGCTTGTTTTGTTGTT
>NW_007578896.1:104323-135270 GCF_000690725.1 Stegastes partitus | reverse complement strand
CAACATTAATGTTGAAGCTGAATCAGTTCCAACATCAGGAGTGAGACGCGTACTTGTTACTTTGTGAGTAATTCCTATGGATGAGTGGATCTTGTTTGCACAAGTAGGACCAATATTTGCAAACCGAAAAGAACACACTGCAGGTGCATAAATAAGCAGTCGTCCAATTCCAATGTTTTCATAAAAAAGCAAACCTTTCCCCCCTCGCTCTGCACTGTGTGTGTCAGTCCTGGATGAGGTCTCAGTAACTAGTCAACCAACCGCTAAGACAAACAGCACAGCTCACACCAAACATTAATTAGCCAACATCAGAATCTTTAATCTTCCCTCCACCCCGCTGCAAACGCTGACCAACCGGTGATACTGGAGAAGACGGATGACAAAAAGCACTTTGCAAAACTTGTCCACACACAAGAAGAGAATCTCCAAATTCTCCCCAGATGGCTGACAATCAGCAACTCTTAAAAGTTGTCACTGCAGCTAATAGCCGGCAGGATTTTCCACGTCTCCGTCATCACGCATCTGCTTTGCACTTTTATTTTTTTCTTCCCTCTGCTGTCATCACCAGAAGTTGAGCAGTTGGGGAAAAAAAAAAAATGCAATTTGAGTCGTTTTGCATTTCTTCCTCCTCGGAGCAGCTATTTGTTGTCACAGGCACGATATCTGCACCCAACACATATATATAGGAACACACAGGTGCCGGTGTGATGATAAATAAGGAAGGAGGCCGTATAGGAATGTGTTGCTGCATTGATAATTTTATTTTATTTTATTTTCTCACCTCGTTGTGTATCGGTGCTTAAAGCTGTTTGCATGCGGCAAGTCTGTCTCAGGGTCAAAAAGGATTCAGGGAAAGAATTTTTATGCTGCTGTAATTAACGCAGCCACAAGAGGTTTGTGGGTTATTTGCAGAAAAAGTAGCTAAACAGATAAAACCGAGCTGATGAAGACGAACAAGTTAAATATTTACGATAATTAAAAATGACAAAAAAAAGTGCATTCGTCACAGATTGCGTTCTGCTTTTTGGTATCGCGGTGGAGGCGGCGGGTCGAAGCGAGCGTGTTGGAGTGTTCTTTGATTGGACCGTTTTATGCACCTATTGTGTGAAATGTAGGATGAAAAAGCTGAACGACTTTTTCATGTGGAAAAACTGTAATGTCGCTGCAGAAACTCCGGTTGGATTCGTGTTACACCTACAGCCGTAAAGTGTGTAATACACATGCTAAATGACCCGTTGCACCGCGCCCAGAACCCAGACAGAGAGCAAAAAGAGAAATTTGACTCAGATTCGATGGACAGAGAAGAAAAAGAGAGAGAGAAGTTTGTCATCGGTGACAAGGGAGAAGTGGCGATCGGACAGATGTCCGAGAGTGAGATTGAAAGCGTTGACCTTGAGGAACCGCGGCGTCGCAGCCAATCATCATCATCGTCACCGTCCGCCTTCTCCGGGAAAAACCCTGCGATAATTCAATAAAAAGTTCAAGAAGCAGCGAATTTATTTCTGCAATTTCTGCTCCGTCAGTCGGGATTGACAGCAGAAAGCAGAACATAAATTCCGCACAGACAATAAAATATTAATCACGCAGTATATCAAAGACCTAATTCTCTCTTTCTCTGTTGTTGTTGTTGTTGTTGTTGTTGTGTCGCCCCGTGTGAGCGAGCCGTATAGTGTGTGGGTTTTTCCTGACGTCGCTCTCTGCAGGTACATGCGTCATCTGTGATCTGACAAGGCTCTTGCAGGTACATGAAATTACATCCCACGCACCTGGTTGGTATTGATGGGGGCTCGGGAACAATGTGGGCGTGCTGCAGAAGTAAAGGTGGATGCACTGTCCTGGAATGAGCTATAAATCGCCTTTCCCGCCTCCCTCCAGGTGTCCGGAGATCGGACGGGTGGACGGATGGAAAGCAGAAGATGTTTTGGGGGGAAGGGGGGCGGCTGATCAAGCACGAGGTCTGAGATGCGTAAACAGAACCCGAAGACGAACGAGCAGCTCGGGACTGTGGGACGAGAGAGAGACAACGGCGACGGCCTATGATGAAGATTCATTGTTCTTTTCTTGCCGCTATCTATCTCCACTAACATGTGCAGACACCGCTGAATACCCATGCCACCGAGCTGGTAGTGAGTTTGCTGTGTGGGTGCTAAAATAGAGTAGATGTCAGGGAAGGCTGGAGGCTAGAATGATGAGATTTGAAAGTGAGGGGAAAAAAAAAACATGTAAAAAAAAATGGTGCGCAGGTGCTAAAAGGTGTCATTCATATCATAAAACATTTCAAATGCGAGGTTTTCTGGCTGCGCGGCGTTTTTTGTCGGGAGTGCTGGTTCCCACAACAAAGCTGGCATTAATGAAAATACCACAAGTATTTCAAAAAGGTTGCCCAGCGCTCTCTCTGCGGGTGTCACCGGAAAGTATTTTGACATTTTTTGGGCTTTTTTTTTTGGTAGAAATTTTGTGTTGTATTTTGAGGACTGAAATCCAGGAGGAGGGTAAAAGAAAGACACAGAATTTAATCGCTGTCACAAAAAATACAACTTTACCTGCAAATTCTCTCTGTCTCGAGTGTGCTGTGTAATTTCCAGGAATAAAATTTGCACAAATGTGACCCGAGCCGAGCAGTTTGCAGCGCGACTTGGCGACGTGGAGGAGCTGCCGGGCCAAATGGAGGCAGAGCGTCGCTGTGAAGTGGCTCCAAGGCTGCAGAGGCCTGACAGGGACATTAAACACAAAGCAGCGGGGGCAATTTTAATTACTCTTTGTCTGTCTTGTTGTCTTGGTGACAAACTGGAATGAGGGATGTTGTGCAGATGACTATGCAACATCGAGCGGCGCGGAGGAAATTGAAGAGAGGAAGTGAAAGTGAGTCTTTTTTTTTTTTCTGGAGTCCAGACCAACAGGTGGGGATGTGAGATCCCCAAACAGGTGTGCAGTTGATGAAGTGTGCCGTGCAGGAGAGAGCTGAAGAGACATTAGTTTTGACACAGTTTATTAACCGGAGGCCTCCTCCTCAAAGCTGCTCCTGTCTGTCCTGTCAGTTTGAGTTGCGCTGACAGGACTATAGAGGCAGAAACCTTCCGGAAGAGAGAGGAAAAAAAGGGCGAGGAAGCGGTTCCAGGGAGCCGAGCAGGTTTATAAAAAATGCCATTAAGGTCGAAGATGCCCGTCTTGTGGAACAGACACGCGTGAAATCCACGAGCTGCGCCGGCGTCTTTGAGGTGAAAGATCTGAAATGTTCTCCGGACTGATGGCAAAATTTAAAAGGAGGGTAAAAAGAGAGCACGGAGGGGGAAGGATGAAACGGTGAAAAGGAAAAAAGTCATCCCCTGTTGCCACGGGCTTTGCTGACACATCCCTTTGTTTATTTGAGTGAGGTAAAAATGTGCGTGAGTACTTTGTGGCCACAAGCTCCCCCTCATCTCCCCGCTTTGCTGAATCTAAAGCACTAAAACAAAGTCTAATAAATGGACGCCTCTTTTTTTAAACTTTCTCCGTGACAGATTTTGTGCTTTTCCAAGCTCTCTAAGTGGAGCATTTTCCTCGTGTGCTTAATGTTTAATTTAAGTGCCATTGTGCTATATTGCATTTGCTTATTTATTTTATGATATATACGTCTTTGGGGAGACTCGAGCGCAAACATAAAGAGTACGTTAAAGAGCTTGTGCAATAAATGCCCCTTCGTATATATATATAAGTCAGAGATGGGCTGGTTTTTATATTAAGCTTTCATTTTTGCTTTCTCTCGACTTGGAGGGGAGGAAGTTAAATCACATTAAAATTAACAGAATTTCTCAGTGGAGAGGAAGAAAGGAAGGAGTTGGAAAATTGCCCAAGGAAGAAGGATAGAGGAAAGAAAGTAGTGAAAGAGGACAGAGAGTTGTGGGAGTGCTGGTCAGCAGAAATGTCAGCTGCAGAAGTCGGGCTGGCAGGAAAGAACCAACACAGATAGTGTGTTAAACGTGCTGCAACACACGTTACACGGCCGATACGTCCTGTTTGCTCTGGACGGGCCGTGTGCTCGTCTGCTAGGATGTATTTAAATAGGAAGATGTAGACAGTATAATTAGATAGCTGGATTGTATTCCTCACTCCCACATACAGCATTTTTCATTCTTTTAAAAAAAAAAATCAATTTGCAGCCAAAACTGCCCTTGATTTTTATGCATTTGGGGGACTTTGACTCCCTTAGGTGCTCTAAAGACCGGGAAATGTATTGTTGGCTTGCTGCTCGCTACAGGGGAGATAAAGCCGAGAGCGGTAATAGTCAATTGACAACAGCTGAAGCTGCTGCACAGTGCCATGCACTTTCCCCACCGCGCCCCCGACCGAGATCACAACCACATCGCTGCCACGGCTAACATTTAGCTAGCCTGTAAACCTCTCTCCCAGCATTCTGACTTGTCAAATACGGGCAGAACTAATAGCTCTATTTTATTCAGACGCTGCCAGTGAAGTGCACCGGTTTGCTGAGACCGCCCAAATGAAACGGAGCGATTGTCGGGTTTACTGGTTCCAGCCGTCCTTATTGTGACGTGCGTTAGAACAGAGAGGAGAGCTGGGTGCATGCAAAGCGTTTCAGGAGGTGAATTAGTTGCAGATAAACATCTGTGCATACAGTTTGATTCGCACTGAGCTCTGTGCATTAGTGACACACTATTGAGCTGCTTATTTAGAGCTTATTTTGTGATAATGACTGATTTGCTGTGTGTTATCCTTTTCCGATGCCCCCGACGCATTCAGAGCAGGAAATTGATATGCAGACCTCCCGTGTGAGAGTGTTGCTATCGGTGGATTTATTCACTCGGGGTAAGATAAGAAGATGTAAGTATCGATCGTAGGCATGGCTAACCTCCATAACGGCTGTTGGGGTCCTCCGTCTGTGTTGCTTTAACTTAAGATAATGAAGACGCGACCGCCATCGTGGGGTCTCGCTGTTAGCATATTGATCCAACAGGCTTCTTATTATAATGAAGTGTGTGCATTATACTAACACATGCTGCGTGTACGGCTACAGGCGAAGGCATATTGATGCATTGCAGACATGCATTGTGTTTTAATTGGTCACAATATCAGACCTTGGAGCCTCTGTGCCGGTGAATTTCCTTCTTGTTTATTATGTTTGTGTTGGTAAGGACCAGAAGCTAAAAGGACGAATGTCATGTGAATAAAAAAAATGTACAACCCGTGGAAGTTGCTGGGTATTTTTTGACATATTTGCTCAAGCAGACGTTTGATCCTCCCCGATACAGTTCCTACGGATAAAGGTGGTTACTTGAACAACACCAGAAGGGAAATTTGCTTTTCCAATTATTTATTCAACAGAAATTTCAATAGATGTAATATTCTTGCGCGGCTTCAAAAGCTACTCTAACTCCCTTTAGCAGATATAACTGTAGGCATTTTGCATAATTGTCCACCGGTCTCTCTGACACGGACTTGTTAAATATTTTCACCACTTTTCTATGTAAAAAATTCCTTCAGCTGCAGGAGGTTTGAAGGTTTTTCTTTGCATGTGCCACGAGATTTCAAAAAAAGGGGGTTTCAAATCTGGATCTTTTCTTTTCCTGACGAGGCCATTTCATAACCATCCATTTCTTCTTTTCTTTTCTTTTTTAGTAATTCCTTGTGTGCTAATGTGCTTCATTATTCTGTTGAAAGGTGCACTTCCAGCTCAGCTTTTTTTGGACAGATGGCCTCACATTATCTTCAAGTACTCTTTGAAACGATGCAGTAGTTGAATCGATGACTGTGAGCTTCCCGGTCCTCCCGAGGCAGCAGAGCGGCCCCCCCAAAACTTTTCAGCCGCCATTATTTCACAGTCGGTCAGAGATTGTTCTCCTGAAACGCTGTGTTCGGCCGGCGCCAAACATGTCGGCTGTTGCTGTGGCCAAACGCCTCGGTTTTTTGATTTCTCTGTCCAGAGCGCATTGTTTCAAAAGGCCTGGTCTCTGCCTGCATGTTCGCTGTCAAACTGTGGTTGTGCTCTAATGTTCTTTTTGGACAGCAAAGGCTTTTTTTTTTTTTCCTGGCAAAACCTTCCATGCAGGTCGAATTTGTACAATCTCTGTCTGGTAGCGTGCACTCTGACACAGACGGTTGCAAGAGGACATTTCATAGTTCTTCTTTTCAGTCCGTCCTTGAGCTTCAGTGCAGCACAGATTAGCAGCTGTTTGGAACCTGTGCCGCCACTTTTTGCTTATGGGGGTTTGATTTTATTTCAAATGCTTTTCGAATCTTCTCGAGACTCATTTATTTACCACTTTTGTTCGGAAAGTTTTAGCACGATTAATCTCAGTGGCTCAGAGAACAGCAGACCTCAGATGTCAGAAATCTAAAAGATGGAAGAGATTTTTATTTACTAGGAGGTTCTAATCATTGCTGCCTAAACTGGAACCCCTCGTTCTAGATAAATGCACTGTAATAAAAATACAGACAAAGAGTTTTTTAGCAAAACACAGCTTTGTTTGGAGCCAAAAACGTGAATGAGCATAAAATTTAAAGGTGCAAATTGAACTTTTCTGGCCTCCAAAATGTATTTAATGGACCCCAATTTGCCTTCCATCACTGCTTTTCCCAGTCCATTTATAAATGACTATCCTATATAGTCGTAACTCGATAATCCGACCCTTAACAATCCTAAACCTTGCTATCTGACAGGTTTTTAGGAAAAACAAACACAACCCATTAAAAACAGCCTTAACATACCGACAGCCTTGGATTCTGACTCCAACATGACATTTTATGTCACCAATCAGGATGACGGCGTATTATCTGACTGAACAATCCCACAGATTGGCTACGTTCACACTGCAGGACTTGATGCTCAATGAGGATTTTTTTGTGAGTTTGTTCATGTTTCCAGTTCAATGCGACTTGTATGTGATCTGCTGTGTGAACTTCATACGACCCAAAAGTGTCCCGCATGTGCAGAAGAGGACACGACGACGTCACACGCAGCGAGCGTGCTCAGTGTTTATGGAAGTAAACATGGATGGAGGAAACAGAAATGTGAGCGCTAACTAAACTAGCATCAGCAGCCAAGTACTGTCTGTGCATTCCGGACACTTCCACCCCATCAGAGCGCTGCCCTGAGGTAGAAGTGTCCCCCAACCACGCCAAATATTCAGATATTCATCATTAATTGGGCCTGAATATCCAGAGACCAGAAAGTGCTATTGGGACCAGCCCTACTAGTTATTATAACAACTATGAACAATAAATATTAACAACACATGAGCCTTCCAGCATCAAGCCCTCCTCGTATCTGGACCTCCGTCTTGACAATCCGACATAAAAGAAGGTTTTACATTTAGTGTCGGATTATCGAGTCACGGCTGTACTTTATTGTTTTGGGTGTTTTAGTGTTAAGTTGTTTGATCCTAATTCTGAATCCTAAAGAGTTCAGACACAGGTTCCCCGAAGGTACCTTTTTGCTTTGGTTGTTATTTAGTGTATATATATGCCTGTACTTCCCAGTAGTGTGTTCGTTTTCATAGAAGAAAATGTTAAAATTCACAGGCAGGTACTGTTAGACTTACTGTTGATTCAAGTGGCAACACTATACAAGTACAGGATGTTATTTGAAAGTCTAGTCACAGCATTAGACAGTAAATCTCATATTCTACTGGAGATAGATGAAATCAATTCTACAGTAATTACCTGTTTGAATAAATCACAGTTTTAAACTACAGACGACTGCAGCTGCCTCTATTTGACTCTGATTTTACAGGAAAACTTGTTAAATTGTGAGTTTGAAGATGCAGTTGACCCAGTTGAACTGTGTTTTCTCTTAACCGGATTTATCAAAATGGCTGTAAAATGACTGCTTTATGTGTCATTTGTTCGAATGTGTCTCCTTCATTAATCACCGCTGATTCAAAAAGGATCAAGTGTTTGTTCAAATATAATGAAAGAGTCAGCAATTTATTTTTTTTCTCGTTTTTTTTTCCCACACAAGTGCAGATTTGTGTTTGAAAGCCGTGCGTCTGTTGAAATCTGCCATCGGGGGGTTTGGTGCACATGTGAATCTTTATTCATTTTTAATGGTGGTTGAGGTTATGGAGGGTCACCTCCAGATTAAAGGGTCTGGAACATTTCCTAGTATCTCCTGTTATTAAACTTTTCATGAGCTCTGCTGCCATTCATAATTCACTTTGGGGTTTTAATGTGTTTCCTTTAACTAACTAGGTATAGAGCTGTACGCCTGTGTGTGTGTGTGTGTGTGTGTGTGTGTGTGTGTGTAGGGCAATGGATGGAGAGTTTCTTCCTGCTATATCCTGAGTTTCAGGTCAGGGGAGCTGTTGGGTGTAAAGTAGGAGGATGTAGTGTTTTAGCATCTTTGATGTGCTATTCGCAGATGTGCCGAGGTTTTGAGTGCTGTGTGCGACAAACACACACAACTCGACACACACACACACACACACACACACGCAGGCATGAAGAGTGGAAGCCACGAAGCGAGAAAAGTACCTTCAGTGTGAGTTTAGTCATTATAATTTTAGATGCTAAGCGCCGCAGGAAATTGGCCTGTTCAATCACTGTCAGACCGCTTCTACGCCGATCACGCTGTGGCCCCCTGTAAGAAAAGCAAAGTAGCACCAGCAGAATTTCACGTGTCGCCATATTGATGTACAATTTAGGAGGTCCGGACAGAATGTATAATAGAACTTCAAACACAAACAGCAGCTACGGAAAGCAGAATAACGGCTGCATTAGATCCCGCCGCAGAAACCCTTTTATGTGTTTTGCTACATCTTATCGCAATTACTGTAACACAATCCTTATTGCGTCGGGAGACTCCAATATATCCAGACCGTTGGCAGCGCGTCATCCAGACCCAGCAGCCGCTGACTCCCTATCAACTTTCATGTGACATTTAAAGCTCTCCGCCTCTCCTGCAAATGTCTTTATAACTTGGCTCTGCTCCACACCTGCAGCCCTTCTCGCACCGTTTGCTCCTCAGACGGTGGACTCCGTCGCCGCCCACATCAGGCTGAGGAGGCGTTCAGTGCTGCTGCTGCTGCTCGAGTCCCTTTGAGTTTCTAAATACAGACTTAAGACCCGTGTTTTTATTTGGGCATTTCATTGACACACTGCAAAAAAAGGGCAGCCCAAATATAAGATACAAGCACTAAGTTTGAGAAGAAAATGACAGAAACTAGTGAAAGTATCTGTTCATGCAGCAAGTAAATATTGATAAGAAATCTTAAAATAAGATTTTAAATGCTCAATTTAAGATTGTACTGTAAAATCAAGGAGTGAAAATTAGTAAATAACTTTTATTCAAACAAGCCAGATTATCTGTGTATCTGTGTCTCAAAATAAGATTTTGACTGCTGTGGCTCAGGTGGTAGAGCGAGTCGGTCGATGATCGGAAGGTCGGCGGTTCGATTCTGCCCTGTAACCTGTTTCATGGTCGTTGTGTCCTTGGGCAAGACACTTCACCACCTTGCCTGGTGTGAATGCGTATGAATGGATTGTTTGAGGTGGTGGTCGGAGGGCAGAATGGCAGCCACGCCCCCAGGGGGCAGCTGTGGCTACAATCGTAGCTACCACCACCAGAATGAATGTGTGTGAATGAAGAATTGACAGTGTAAAGCGTCTTTGAGTGTCCAGATATATAAATCTGATCAATTATTATTATTATTATTAATAATAATAATAAATCTTGGCAAGTCCCAGATTATTTGCAGTGGCATAGTTTTCTTATTCTTTGTAGGAACTTCTTGCTACTGAAAATCACATGTGCGTTAAGTTTAAGTTAGGTTTAAGTTAAGTTCAGATAATTCCAGATAAGTTAAGCTCAGATATGTAAAGTTAAGCTCAGGTGAGTTCAGATCAGATAGGATAAAACAGAACTTTATTAATCCTAAAGGAAATTCTTATGCAACGTTTTGTTCAGGAAACAAAATTACATCATGTTAGAGCAATAAGAAGAAGTAAATACAACAAAGTAAGCTAAACTAAGACTAGAATAGAAAAACAGGAAATCATACTGGCAATGACAGTGAGGCAGTAAAGTAATATTTCACATGGCGATGAAATACGACACATGAAATCGGATTATTACATATGAAATTGAAATATTATGCATCATAATGAAAAAAAATGAAATATGGCCCCTTTAAAATGAAGAACTGCATTAAACATATGCAGGGAAATAAAATCCTGCATGATACTGAAGCTGATATTGCACAAACCGATCTTATTATTCTGTATTAAATGTATTAAATGCACCTCTTATGTGGGCTTCTCTCTATCGTGCTGCAGGAAGCCACCATCCTCCTCAGAAACCTGCTCTTCAGCATTTGCAAGATAAAAAAAAAAGTGACTGATGTTGTATTTTGTTTTTTTTCTGAAAAACTTAAACCTTTTTAAATTTATGAAAGTGCTCATCTCTGCCAACATGTAAAAAAAAAAGAAGCTGTAGTTAGAGTGCACTGTGGCTGGCACTGATAGGATTATGTTTGTTAGAAAATATTAAAAATATCAAATTCATCCAACCATCTGTCGTTGTTGTATACCTGCTTATGTTCGAGGGGGCAAAACAAAAAATGCTACCAGCGCTGTGAACATCCACGCATCCTTAAAGCACCGCCTTCAGTTCGTAGGTTTTGCTCGTCCACCTCCGTCTGAGTTTCCCCCGAAGCCGGCTGCGTGTTGATTAGGTCACGCCGAGCAGCAGCAGGTCAGGGATGATTGGCAGTTGACTGTTTGCCTATTCTGTTTGCCAGCTGCCCCGTGTCACACCCCGTCAGTAGTAATCAGCCCGGGCAAGAAAGTCGACCCTAATACGGGGTTTGCTGCTCTTTTTTTTTTTTTTTTCTCCTCTCCACCAAATCACACGATGATGGAAGATGTATGCCGTAATGCATTTTCTTGCTCGGGCAATAAATACCGACTTTCTCTTCCAGCCAACTGAACTTGGCGTGAGGCTGTCGAGTTTTCTCTGCTCGCTGTCCTCTCCCGACCGTCTCTCCTTTTCCACTGATCTGACCCGTATCTTAATCGCACCCTACTTACATTAAATTTATCTTGATCAAAGGCATCTTTAACTGTCTTATTTTTTATTTTTCCTCCTCAGGCTTTACCGAAGCACAGCTCAGATGGTTTAATTACAGTGCACACACACACATGAGCTATCAACTCCCCTCAACCTGATGCAAAATCCTTCGTCAGTCGTGCAAATATTTCCATTCGGTTTTGATGCATTGCAGGTACCAATAACGCCACTGACACATTTTTAAAATCTTGTATCTGTGAGACTCCTTTGCTAAAACACTGACCCAGAAATCCTCACTCACAGGTTTCTCTTCCAGTAGTTCACACGGTTAGATATCAAACGCAGCGTTCCGTCTATTCTGCATTCTGACTGTAAATTAGAGGACTCGAGTTACAGGAGAGGCAAAGAGCTCCTCGGGCCACAGTTGATCCTGAGAGAGAGACTGTTCTTCGCAGCAGTCGCCCCTGTACGCCTGCCGTATCGACGTATCGACTCGATGTGTGCGTGTCGGTGCGAACACATACGTGGCATGCGATCCGCTCAGACGTTTGCTTTTCGATACGCTGGAACAAATCCACGCGTGTGCAAACACACCCGTCGTCGTCGTCACATTAAAATCAACGCTCGATAAGTACCCATACGGGATAATAATAGCTCATCCTCTCACTTTCCTCTCTCTCAACTGTCTGCAGTTTTTCTTCTTCCCCCCTCCGCCATCGTTCCATCTCTCCCCTCTTGCCTCCCCTATCTCTCCTCCTCCTCCTCCTCCTCCTCCTCCTTCTTCTCCTTTGTGTCTTATTGTCTCCCTGCTGTACTCATCTCTGCACCATTAATCTTCCAACCAATGAATTGGAGCTCCTGACTCTATCACTCCTATTATCGACTGCAGCCGTCCCTTATTTATGTTCCATTTTTCCTGCCTCTCTTCCTTCGCTCAGCCCTTTCCACTGTTGTTCCATTGACCGCCGTGTAATTTCTTACATGAATAATGCAAGCGACGAGGCAAAAATAGTTGCACCCTTTCGTTCTCTCGGTTCGGGATTTGTTCTGCGATAGTTTAACCGAAGCGCGTTCGGGGCTGATTTCTATTCAGCGGTGCCAGCTACTTTGTTAAAAGGGAAGTGGGATGTGGTGGTAAAAGTACTGGGACTCCCAAAGCTGCATTCTTACTAAAATAGACGAGTGATTGTGAGATCAGGGTGCAGATTTATTCAACCTCTCGGCGCTCGCGAGCACTGACGCAGGATCACTGAGGTGACTCCCCGGACGTTGCTGTTCATTAGCGAACACCCGGAGCGGCCACGCCAACGTTTCAGTTTCCAGCAGTGTTTGCTGATGCGCCCGTGTTGGACATATATTAAAGTGGCAAAGTTTGATCAGGCAGCTTTTCTGACTTTACGGAACAGTGAGCTAATCGCAAAATGCACCAAATGACCTTAGATTATAGAAAATAAACAGCTTTATTGGAAATGTTTGCTTAACTGTGGAATATGTCCGCCATGTCTCTGTCCGTGATGAAACCTAAATCCCCAATTAGAGATGATGGAGTCATGCCCGTGATTTTGAACTTTCTTTGTTTCTTTGTTTGGGTCGTGACCGAAAGAACGAGATCGCAGACACAAGCGGCCGAAATGAGCTTCCTCTGCAGGGTGGCTGGGCTCAGCCTTAGAGATAGGGTGAGGAGCTCGGACTTCTGGAGGGAGCTTGGAGTAGAATCGCTGCTCCTTCGCATCAAAAGGAGCAGGTTGAGGTGGTATAGACATCTGAGCTGATCTGAAACATCAAATGTGGTTTCCAGTCAGTCTAACTGCATGAACGTGATTCTATAATGAGCTGAGAACAGCAGAACCTTCTCAGTTCTGGACCTGTGGACTGTGTCTATTTAAGAACTGAACAGAGGAAGAGAAAAAATCTGACTAAGAAACTTGACAAAATGGAAAAGGATCCAGAAGATCAGTGAGCAACTAAAAACCAGTGAAGCCCAGTGTGAGCAGTAACCAGGAGGTCTAGAAGGAGCCATAGTAGGAGAAGGAGAGGCTTCCTCTGGAGGTCTTCCGAATATGTCCACCTTGGAGGAGACCCCGGGGCAGACCCAGAACCTGCTGGAGGGATTATATCTCTCTTCCTGGTCTGAGAACACCTCGGGATCCCCCAGGAAGAGCTGGAAAGCGTCGCCGGGGGGAGGGAAGTCTGGAATGACCTGCTCCGCCTACTGCCCCCAATGGATGGATGGATGGATGGATGGATGAATGGATGGATGGATGGATGGATGGATGGATGGATGGATGGATGGATGGATGGATGGGTGGATGGATAGATGGACGGATGGATGAATGGATGGATGGATGGATGGGTGGATGGATGGATGGATGGATGGATGGATTTGTTACCCCAGGTTGTCTCCATGTTATAAAAGTAAGCAACTGATGTGATGTTTGACTCTTCGTCCGATCGCATGTCGTCTACTTGAGTGAAGAGGAGCAGGTCGTTATAACTGAGAGCTGTGAAGAACATAAAAAATGCATTGCGGCAAAAAGCACTGTTTCTACGAGGAAGGCTGGAGAGGAACGCTGGCATAAAACTGTTTATCGTGTATGTTAATATATTTATTTTCCCACTCGGTGGACTGTCGATGCCTGCTGCTTATTTCTGACACGACATCTGCACGTCGGAGCTCTGAAACTTTAAAACTCTCTAAGACTTCATCCATTTAAACATGACGCACAAGAAGTGCTTTTAGGTCTGACACGGTCCCGTAATGAAGGATAAGTGGAAATCACTTTAGCTTTACGCCAAATCAAAGAGAAATTTTTACTGATTGAATATTCTCTGTGAGAACTACCAGGAGACTAATCGAATTTCTAATCAGCGTTCCCTTACCTGCATTACCAGCAGTGTAAAAACAGCCAGCAAATCAGGGCCACGTCCAAAAACACATTTATGCTTTTTCTGTTTCACCAGCAGAATGCACATAACTTCCAGCGGCAACACATCGCATTGAGTTGTTGTAATTGCACGGCTTCATTCACACGTCCTCAGCTGAGAATCTGTATCACTTCTAAAGAATATTGAATAGAATCGATGAAAGATTCTTACACCTGATTTGAATCCAAAACTCTGAACATGACCTCTCCTGGAGCAGGTTAGCAGTGCAGCATCAGTTACCATGGTGATCTAGCCGGTTAAGAGACCGCTGTGACGGTGAAGCTTTAAGCTAAACGTTCCTCGTTAACCCACCAACCTCGCTTCCCAGCACACCCCACTGACCTCTATTTGTAAAAAAAACCAATAACTAATCCCAAGAAATCCACTTTTGTGTCGAAGGCCGACAACCAACTCAGACCATGTTTACACGTAGCCGGGTATTTACAAAAACAGATCTACGTTTTCAAAAATAACATTGTTCACACCAGATGGATTGCTAGCTGCTATGAGCGTGCCAGACCTGTAGGGGGCAGTGTAACAGGAAGCATAAAGCCATGCTAGCCAATCAGAATCCTGGAAAAAACACAACAACGAATGGCACGAAGCACTTCCTGTTACTTCAACGATAACGGCGCGAGGGTCGTTTGTTTGAACCGACAGAGAAGTGGAGCTAAACGTGGTGTTAGAGGACAGAACAAGAAAAATACTTGAAAATATTGAAACATGTCAGTCCCAGTATTTGGACTGTAAACATGGTCGCACACATGTGACGCTGATGACGCTTTTGTTGCATACTGGTGACGTCAAACTCCGTCTCCTCTGGTCTACATGCAAACATAACGATGGAGTTTTTCCAAATCTCCACTTTGGTGAGATTGATCGTTTTTGGTGACTTGTAGCTTCGTTTAGGTGTAAACCAAAGACCCACTGAAATATCACTGTTTTGCTACGTGGGGCTTCAGTCTTCACATCTCACTTTGTCTCCCTTCAACTCCTAAGAAGTGGATACACCATAAAACACACTATTAATGAGGAAAACCACAGGAACTGTAAGAACAGTGACTTTTTTTTTTTAGAGGCTATTCACACAGGTTTGCAGTGACAAACCTTGCGTTGCCATGGTGAGCGAGTTGTTCGCCAGTGAAGGACCAGGAACGGGTCAAAGTGAAGGCCTTTCGTATGTGAGTCCTGCAGTGCTCCTCTCCCAGGATATTTTTATTTGTAGGGACTTGCATAAACATGCTTTTGAATCTCTACAGCACCCTTTTGACTGTTACTCAGTAATGTTCCATTATTCCTCCCTCTGTGAGCGTGGCATAATTGTCCTCCAAGGTGAGAAAACAGAAAAAAAATACAAATAAGTCACATAATATATGTGTTTATCCGACTCCCTCCCGTCAGGCTTTCATATTGTTCCCTGTGCTGGTTTCTTTGTGACTTATAGACCTGTAAATGCCAACACGTGGCTCGCTGTGATGTCCTTGGAACATATGCTTTTCTTCATGCCCACAATAGTTAGATGAGATTTCAATCAAGAAATTGCTTATTTTCATTAGCAACCCTTTTTTTTTTTTAAGAAGGAGTAGCTTCACGAACTGAAAATCCGTCTCTTCAGCTGCAGTCACGTCACATAAGCTCCACGGTGCTGGTGAGTGTGTCATACTTCACAGAGCTTTGTGGTACTGCTCTGAAACCAAGCAGACAGCGGCCTGTTTGGTCTGTTCAGCAAAGAGAGGTGGGATTCTGGCAGTCTCCAGTTGCTTCAGACGCTCACTGTGCCAGAGGAATTTCCAGAGGACCAGCACCGCCATCAAACTCAGTCACACGT
Source organism: Stegastes partitus (assembly GCF_000690725.1). Lineage (NCBI taxonomy): Eukaryota > Metazoa > Chordata > Actinopteri > Pomacentridae > Stegastes > Stegastes partitus. The sequence goes on along the minus strand of NW_007578896.1, from coordinate 119,515 downwards.
TCTCCTCTTTATTGCACCGTCGCTCACATTTCCTTCATTCGTTTGACGCTGCTTGTTCTTCGTCTCTTGTCCGACACTCTTTTTTTGTGCTACGTTCTCTCCTTCTTTGCTTCCTTTCACCCCTCCGTGTTACTTGGCTGTTATCCTCCGTGGATCACTCTCGGCCGGTGCATTCCCATCAGTCTCGTCACATAAACTGGGAAATGCTCGGTCGTTCCTGGCGGGCTGTCAAATCTTTACCCAAAAAAAAAAACAAGATGATTGTTGCAGATGAGAAGAGGGACACGTCACAGCTTTTTATTTTTTTCTTTCTTTTGTGATGAATCACTGCAATTAGTCATCGCTGTAGCAAATGCCACGCAGGTATCTGTGCTTCTGGCTTCACGTGTAAATTTGAGCAAGAGCAGAGGTGATCAGGAGTCGATGTTGATTCAGCACGACTACGGCATAAAAAAAGGGAAAAGCTTTATTATTGTGCTTGAATTAACTCAACATACGGGCTGCGAGGTGGATCAGTGGTTAGCACCGTCGCCTCACAGCTAGAAGATCCCCGTTTAGGGATCTTTCTGCGAGGAGTTTGCATGTTCTCCCCGTGCAGCGTTGGTTCTCTCCGGGGTCTCCAGCTTCCTCCCACAGTCCAGAAACATGTTGAGGTTAATTGGTGATTCTAAATTATCCGTAGGTGTGAATGTGAGTGTGTTTGTGTAGCCCTGTGATGGACTGGCGACCTGTCCTGAGCGTCCCTTCGCCCTGAGTCGGCTGCAGGCTCCAGCCCCCCCGCGACCCCGGTGAGGATTAAGCGGTGTATAGATAATGGAGATAATGGATGGATGCATAGTCAGCATGCTGTACATCTCTACTGCAGTTCATATAAAAGATGGAAATTGAACATGATGCAATTATTCCTTTCTGTTTATTAACTTTTGCGCTGCAGGTTGCAGGAAAATTAAACTATGATTTGTAGACTTTCGGAAGCCTGGAGCTCATGCGTCGGGGTTATCGTGGTGGGCGGGGGGTGGAATAGGAGATTTGTGCAATGATCCCTCAGTCTTTCTATCTCTGACAACCCCTGCTTGCAGATGCTTGTTTGTGTTTAATAAAGCAGATTAATTAAGCTCATTGGTATTCTAGGACGCCGCTTCCAGCTGTTTCCCAAGGCTAGAATCGGCAAGGTCACCCGTTTGAACCGCGAACACGGGGAGCTAACAACCGGGAGGGCGAGCACCCATCACGGCGAGGGGATGGATAGACTTCAGCGACAGAATCTCCCCGATCAAGACAGCGAATCCATCAATCAGCGCTTTTTGAGATTAACAGCTCTGCCTCGTGTGTTCGTACCTGAAACGACTCAGTTTAGCCGTAATTAATCGCCGCTCTCCATCGCTCTTTATGCCTGCGACGCGGCGCCGCCACGGCAGACGAATGCGCGCCGCGTAATAGATCATTTGTCATTCTATTTGAGTAAAAGTCAAAAAGGTAAATAGCATTGTAAACATATGATAAATAGGCCGTCTCGTCAGCGTGATGGATATTCCCCGTTTTTGCCTTGATGGAATGTTTAATACATAATGCCATCTGACAGGCCCCAGTTAGCATCAGCTTTAATTATCAGTAAAACATGATAAAATAGCTCTGGGCCTCGTGCCAGAAAAATGGAGATCTGCTTATGAGTTAGACATTGTAACTCAGAAATAATGAGTCTTGCAAGTATTTGTAGTTTGCGCTGTAAGTAATGACAACATCTTGTCAAAGTGCAAAGTCAATACACGCTATGGAGGCGGAGGGGCGGCCGATGAAGGATGTAGTGCAACCGCGGGTCACCGAGTTAACTGTACCTTTTAGTATTGCATCGATAAGCAGACTTTGAGTCGGATCGAGCTGAGGCAGCGTTTTGCAGAAGTGGCGTCTGTGTGAATTACAGCCCGAGTGGTGAATTAAGAGTTTCAATCTATTATTCCCACACAAGAAAAAAAAACTCAATCAGGAAGCACAAAAATTGCAAAAGGTCTTTCTACGTGCATGAATAATTTCGACCATTATTCAAAAAGCTCGTGCACCTGTTCTGATTGTAAGTGCTGAAAAGCTGGCGAGAAAGAAAAAAAACAACAAAAAAACACTGCTTGTCAGGAATAGAGGCTCTTTGGTTCACTCGCAGTTAAGCACATAATGTCACGGAGACAGTCCAAGGTCTAAACTTTACTAGAAGACATCGTAACACCGAGCTTGGCATTTATTTTATGACAGGAGGAAAAAAAAACACTGCCTCAAGCGTAAGAGAAGCGCTCAGTGGTGCGAACGGTGAATGAGGAAACAGTCAATGAGCTGTGATGATTATGAATGATTTGAATGCAGAACTTTATGGAGATGTTCTAACTCCGGTATGGGCGGAAACTTTAATCGTACGGTTTAGAAACAGAATATAGAGTGATGTGTTAAACCGTCTTACTGCCGAATCCCTGAATGTGGGAACATAATCAACACTTTTTTTATTGAGGCTTCATTCATAGCGTTGGACTAATAAAGGTCAATCTGCTGCAGAACACAGATAGAACGCCAGATGCAGCATCATGTCAGCTCTTCAACAAATGTGTCAGAAATGATTTTATTTCTGCAGCCGCTGAGCTCCAGTTTCCCACTGTTCAAACAACTTATGATTCATCCAAGCTTTGTTTTTTCACTGACCGCCGAGTCCCGTCTCATACTTTTTTCATTCTTTAGCTGCCTTTGTTTCGAGACTCACGCTGATGCAATATGAATGTTGTGTCCTCAGCTGAGTGGATCTGTGTGTGTGTGTGTGTGTGTGTGTGTGCGACGCAGGTAGCTGGTTTGCGAGTCTTTCGGTACCCACAAACATCAGGCACTTTACACTCCTCTGGTGGCAGGCAGGAGGGGAGCCTGTTGTCACATTTCTTCATCATTACCTTCCCTGCCCTCCCTCATCTCTCTCCCTTGGAAGTTAAAAAAGTAATCAAAGGCTTGGCATCCGACAGCTCCGTCTCTTTGCCTCTTCCACTCTAAAAATGTCTTTTTTTTTTCTCCCTCTCCCGAATCCTTTGCAAACACCGGCACCTTCTCTACAAAAGCCCCTCATTGCAGGGGTGCCGAAAACCTCTCCAGCTTGTCTCAGAGGAGGCTGGGCCTCTTTTGACATCTCTGCTTAATGGAGGATGCTTTGCCACTCATTTAACAGCTCTGCGACTTTTGTTTCTCCTCCGGGAGCCCGGCAGCCTTTTATCTCCTCGTTGCCGGGCCGAGGAACTTGCTCACCTCCTCTCTCGCCCCGTCCCGCCCGTCACAACGTGAACGGACCTCTTAGCCGACCGCGGAGACGAACGGAGGGAGGCGCTCTGGCCGGAGCAGCGGGCTAAATCCCAGATCAGGGGGAGAGTTCAGGCTCCCTGGAGAGAAGATCTTGGCCGGCGGCGTGGATGGTTAGAGTATGTTGAACATTAGGGCTTTGGCAAATCAAATGGTGGATTAGGAGTAAACGGCAAAGAGGAAATTCCACAGGGTCTTAATAGCAGCCTTCAGGGAAAATAATCCTGTGTTTCCTTGGCCTGCTTTTCCATGATATGCATGTGTGTGTGTGTGTGTGTGTGTGTGTGTGTGTGTCATGCACATGCTGCCTAATGCTTTCTTGAATTAGAAGAGTCTGCGGTTATGTAGCTAATGATGTTGCTTTAGCTCATATATCAATTATGCATCTTATGGAGAGGAGTCAGATCACCTCAGTGATGGATGAATGGATTCATGCCTTCCTGCCTAAATGGATGGATAACTTCACCCTTTAGCCACTCAGACCCAGAACCACCACTCGTCTGTCTGATTTTGAGCCTAAATATGTGTGTTTCTGCTTTTTTTTTTTCTCTCCCCTCAAGGATGACGAGCCAATCACAGGAGGGGCCGATGGCAGAGACCATACTCGCATTCGGAAGTTCCTCAGCCAGCATCACAAGAAATTACCATGGAAACCAGAGGTAGCAGAAGCCATTTTTCCTCTTTCCTTTTCTTGTATTTTTGTTTACTTTCTCCTCAGCTCGCTCGCACGCATTCCTTCATCCTCCATCCTCCTCCTCCTTTTTAAATCCTTTCTTCCATCTTTCAGGCAGGATTATTATATTAAGGTCCCCCTCAGTTGCTTTGCTGTTTGCGTGATTAATCCACTAAACCAGGCAAGGCCACTCACACACGCGCCGCAAACTTTCATCAGTGATTAATCTTTGCGAGAATTGTTTTATTAATGGCACTTCTGAGAAATAGAATTTTCACCGCAGATGTCTTACTCTCTCTCTCCTGGTCGTCCTTTTTAAGAGCGGTTGATAGTTGAGGTCAAACTTTTGGGGGTTTCTGCTATCAAACAAACTCTACCTCGCGGTTATTGTGATAAATTATTGTTGCGAGGACGATAGCGTTTAATCCGAAACCATTAGCGGGTTATATTTAAAGGCACCTTTGACTGAAGATTACAAGTTTGACGTGATTCATCCGGATTCTTTCGGCTCGCTTACAGATGTGGTTTTACACACCGGCTGCAACAAAAGGAGCAGCAGACGGGGCAATTACGCAGTGGATTAGCGATAAGGAAAGCGGGCTGTAGATTTGTAACCTGTTCGGCAGAGTTTAATTAAAGGTTTGTGCGAGTGTGTCTGTAAGCCTTAATCAGGAAAATATGATTTATTAGTCATTCCCAACCCAGGGTGAAGTTGAGCTTTTCTCTGCTGAGCACCAGAGTGTGAGGAAACTGTAAGCGTAGCTATACCTGGGAATGATAATAGATGCATTAGTTTGAATGCTTTTTGTTTGTTTTAAACAGGATTCTCCATCATTTGCTGCTTCGTGCTCAGATTTCTCGCTGCTTCCGTGAAGCATGTAATCGTTTGCACAAAGCAGCATTACGGCGTTGCAGGACACAGCGTTGGTCTGATTACGTTACAGCACTTGCGGTTTTATTTCTGCAGACTCTCCGGAGTGAGCCGGTCTCGAGTTAGTCCGCCTTTATGCCATCAGATGCAAAATCATCCATCAGGTTATGCAGTCAGATGTATTCATAGCCTCCCGTTAAAGAAGGGGGAAAAAAACTGATGAAATAAGTTGAAATTGACAAAAGTAATAATAAATACGAATTTAATGAAAATCATGACATTGCTTTTGAATTGTGGCTCAACAGAAATATATATATTTTTTAAAACAATGTCAAAAAAACACAAGCAAGCTAATGTTTTGTTTGAGCCAATCACTGCAATCAGGTGTTTTCTCTCCATCAGACTTCTGCACCTGTCGACAGGTGTTTTGATTTTGGCTCAAAGTGCTCTAATTTGTTTGTTTGTTTTTTTTTTTCAATTTTTCTTTTCACCCACAATTCAAAAGCAACGTCTCATTTCACTAAATTATATTTTAGCAAATTTTTATTTATTATTACTTTTTTCAGTTTCTAGTTATTCGAGTGACTGTTGTGAATTTTGCCTTTTCTTTAATGGAAGGGTCTGAATACATTTGAGGACGACAGTATATACATACATATCTATATAAAACACTGACACTGCATTCAGAAACCCACGTCCTTATCTTAATCCTTTCCAACACAGAAGCTAAGACGGCTACAAGGCAGCCATTGTCATATTGGCTTTGTAAGCAGTCACATGTGGATGATGTTTGTTTTTTTAATTTAATATGGCCTAGAAACATCTGTTGCCCGAATACCAAGGGGCCTGCATCTAAATGCGGACGACGCTTTTGGCATAATTTAAAACAGTTCTACTTAGAAAATGAGAAGTCACATTGATATGAAACAGCCAAGCCAGGAACACAGCCAAACAAGCTATCTGAATCTGGACCGTGTTGGCTAATTCCACAAATGTAAATGGATTTCAAGGCTCGATCACAGCGAGGCGCTTTATTACCAACGTTTAGTTTTTTCTTCCCAGTGCTTTGAGTTTTATCATTTCGCGTGTCAAAGCCGTGAAGACCAACAGTACGCTTTTGCACTCAAAGGCGTGTACATGATTTTATTGACCAAACATGTTTTCTTATTCATATTGCAGACTGGAAAAAGGGAAGCAGCCTCAGACGGGGGAATGAATTTTGCAGCATCCACACCCACTACATTTTACATTAGGCATGACTAACATCAAAGCTCACTTGTAGAAGTCAACATGGCATTTCTTTGACTGATTTCCAGCCTCCTCTTAAAGCAACGTGCCATTTAGTTTCTGTGAATATTCTGCAAATCCAGCATAATTCTATCAAATAGTTCCTGCATCTCTTTGAACTTGCATCCTTCCCCCCCAAAAAAAAAAATCCCCTCTTATCTCAGACTTCTGCTACGTCAAGCCTAAGCCAAGTTTGTCAGAAACCATGTAGCGCAGCAGCTCTTCCTCTGCTTTCCTCACTAGCTATCTGTCCTAATTACCAGCATTAAGTTGTTTCCTTGGTGCGCAGCCAAAATGGTAGAGGTCTGAGGGGCCACTGAGCTGGCACCGTCAGAGGCGTGGACTCAGACTAGCGGAGGTAGAGTGGCGCCATATGCCAGCTGTCACCGGCTGGCAGAGGTCACACGGACTTTCTGAGGCATTCTTAAGCCACATGCGCTAGAAAAACGAAATTAAAAATGAGGGGGGAAAAAAATGAAAGCATGCAGCCTGTATTTCTTTCCTAAGCCTGTGCACGTAGACAAGAGGAGAATGCATTTTGATTTACTTTAATATAAAACTACTAATGAGGATCTCCAGCCAGGGAGCTCATCCAGAGGTGACGGCGGATTAGATGTACAGCTGTACGTCTGTCAAGGACACCAGCACGTGACGGACGCCGACGTGGGACGGAGATCAGAGAGCAAGCTGGCCCACTTTTTTTTTTGGAGAGTCAAGCCAGACATGAAGGGATAAACAGTCATTTGCAGTAAAGCTGACGCGGCTCTGGAGAGAATTTGAGCACATTTAACAATTTTATTGAGTCGGGAGCAGAAAGAAAGTGATGGTAAGAGGGATTAGCGACACTTAAATCATTGTAGACTTTGATATCAGGAGAACTTTTAGGGGTTTTTTTTGTTTAATGTGTATACATTAAAGCTTCAGAGATTCACAGATTTACCTCGAATCAAATCCTAATCCATCGAAAGGTGTTAAGCCTGGTTTCAAATGGTTGAGGACAGGAGGACGATGACAGACTCCGAGTGGACTGACTGACTCGAACGTCTGGTCTTCCGGCTCTTGCCTGCGCATGAACGATGTGACTGTCTTTACGGGTGTACTTTCGGCGAGGCAGATTTGGACAGCCTATTATTTAGCACTCAGGAGAGGAGTGAGGAAGATATTGTGGCACAACACAGACACATGACTCATGCGGGAGCAGTCGTCACAGCTGTCTCCTCGCGCAAGAACACATGCAGCGACAAGACCGGAGGAGGAATTAGATCTTTGTCTCCGATTCCCTTTCCTCATGACACATTAATGTGAGGTGAGGATGCAGGAGGAGAAGCATGATGTTTGTCTCCTCTCACCTTTTTTTTTCCCTTCCTCCTTTTTCTTGTCTTTTGCAAACGCTGAACAGGCAAAGCAGGTGGCATCAATGGGATTTCTCTTACCGGCCGCTCATTAAAGTGGGATTGACAGCTTGTTGCAGGGGATGCAGAATATACCGCTCATGCCTCGTAATCCGCCTCACGTTCCTCACGTATCCATCCCCCTCATGTTACATCTTTGGCATCAGATAAGATATGTAATTGCAGGACAGATGGCAGATTATACGAACCATCATTACAGTAGTTGATGAGGCTGGAATCTAGATCTTATGAACCTTGTCTTTCATTCTTTGCTGCTGGCTCCATGTGAAATCATTATCTCTGCCCATAAAATGCTTTTTTTGCACCTTTTGAAAACCCATTTTTCCCTGACTGTACCTTATTTTCTTTGCTAAATTACCAGCGGGACGAGCAGGGAAAGGCCATCCATACGTTGGAATGAAATCGCAGCACGTGTTCAGGCGTTCGCACTTTGATTCCACTCCGGTTAAACCACAGCACGGCGTTATGAGGCGGGCGTTATCGCCGTCTCTCCCCTATATGCCCCTGGGGGGAGGAAGCGGTATTGTATATACCCCCAAGTGGTGCCTGCGCCAGGAACATCATGTCTCACTTTTCCCATCCAAAGGGGATTTGCGGTGTCAGTTGGTGCGATAGCTCGTCAGTGGGTGCACCAAGCGGCCATTTGTCAGCGCCTCGCTGCCAGCAGGAGCGCAGAAGGCTGCACCAGATTTGGAGAAAGAGGGAGATAGGCTCCTGGAGGAGAGAGAGGAAAGTCTGATTTGTACTCCTGTTGATAGTGCGACCAGATGGATGAGAGAGAGGAGATGTTGGAGGAGACGGGCTCACAGGAATGTGGAGGGAATGTGTGGTCTGACGGGAGCGGCGTTGTGTGGATCACTATACTGTACTCTCCTTTACTTAAACGTCTTTGTCAACCAGCTGTTTTCATACTCAGCATCTTTCCCTTCGCACCTGTTATTTCCCCGGTCCTGCTTCTAGTATTCAACAGATAGCGTAGCATTAATTGCTTCTTTATGGCAGTCATAGGTGCTATGTGGCTGTGAAGCTGTGGCAGCTTTCTGCTTTACTTGATCTTTAAATGTGTAGAATCTGCATTTAACACATTCATTAAACAGTCACACTGCTGGTTGGGGTGGGAAAAATGGATCTAATATCTTTTTGAACCTCCTTTTTCTTCCTATTAGTTGCAGAACTGCATGTTTACAATGGATCTACGTCGGGTTAAATCCTGGGCTCTGGCTGGGCATCTCTCTGTGTTTGTTTGAAGCCGCTCCGGAATAGATTCCCGCTTGATGTTTAGGGTCATTATCTTGCCTCATCGCCCACCTTCTACCGCGCTTCAGCCGCTAGCAAGCCTCCCTTAAATCTTCCTGTAAGACCTCTTGATAGACTTGATAGCGAGCTGTCAGGACCTACAGGCATCAGTTCACAAAGTATTTTCCCACAAGCGTTGCCGAGTGCGAAGGTTCTCTCCCGCAAAATTCCGGCGCGTAATGATGTGTGTCTGTTTTTTTGGGGAGAGCAGAGGCTTCTTCTATTCAGTGATTCGCACACGGAGACTCGTGAGCAGAGATGTTAACCAGCTCCAGTGAATCCTCGGAGCCTTCAGCTGTTACTCCGGGCTTGTTTTTTGCCTCATCGAGCATTCTGCCCCGTGCTTTTATTTTTTTTATTTTTTATTTTTGAGTCATCTTAGCTGAGTGCCCACTTCTAGGGAGAGCAGCAACAGTGCTAATTTATCTCCATTTGGAGCAATTTCTCTAATTGTAAACTGATGAATATCTAAACTCTTCAATTACTTTGGAAGCCTTTTTGCAGCTAAATGCAGATTATAACAGTTTTGATGATAAAGTCTTCTGAGGTCTCTTTTTCGGAGGAATTGTTCATAATCAACAGATGCTTTTTTTTTTTTTTTACAAGTAAAAGTAGTTGTATCTCACTCTAGCACTCTTAAATGTTCAGTGATGTATTTGGTTTGAACAATGATTGGATTTATGTGCTATTAGTTAGAGTGGATTGTGTTTCTTGATTGTATTAATTTGATGAAGATGGAAATCTCACCATATTTTAAGAGTAGTTTTATGCATAAAGGCAGATAGTTGTCAAAAGGTCCCCAATATGGGGCAGTGGTTGGAACATCTGGAGATGGATGAACACTGGGACTTAATAGAGACTCGTAACAGAAAGAAAAGTTTTTGTCATGGGTGTCTACTGGAATTTTCTGAAGTTAAAAAAAGGCGATGAAAAGGTTTTTCAACAGGAAATTTAGCAAAATCTACCAAAATCTGTCACCATGCAGAAGCAGCCTTACTGCACAGCTTTGTTTTGTGTCCAAGATTACAAGGGTTCTGGTTCTCTTTTGGGCTGCAAGGTGGAGCGGTGGTTAGCATCGTTGCCTCGCAGCAAGAAGGTTGCCGGTTCGCGTCTTTCTGCATGGAGTCTCCATGTTCTCCCCGTGCATCGTGGGTTCTCTCCGGGTTCTCCGGCTTCCTCCCACAGGGTCCAGAAACATGTTGAGGTTAATTGGTGATTCTAAATTATCTGTAGGTGTGAATGTGAGTGTGCTTGGTTGTCTGTCTCTAAGTGTAGCCCTGTGATAGACTGGTTACCTGTCCAGGTGAACCTGCCTTCACCCTGAGTCAGCTGGGATAGACTCTAGCCCCCCATGACCCTAGTGAGGATTAAACGGTGCATAGATGATGGATGATTGGTTCTCTTTTTTGACAAAGGTCCTGAGGGTGCAAATGAAACCCGCTCCGGTGAATGTCTTATTTGGCGTCTCAGAAACTTAAAAAAACTTCTCAAAACTCAACATTTTTTACTCTCTTATGCGATTGTTTGTGCTCAGAAACTGATTCTGCAGCATCGGAAGAGGACAGAACTGGACAACAATACCAACAGATACCCTCCACCTAGAGAAAATCAGGTTTGTCTTGATAGACAGATTAGAGAAATATAAAAAGATCTGGGGGCCAATGATAGTATGTATGTTTGTTTTGTTATATACTAATAAGGAGAAATCAAGGAAGGCTTGATTTACACAATTTGTTGATATGTACTGGACTTTTTTTTGTCCTGATAAAAATATTTGAAGCTTTTTCAACAGAAGGCGATCTGGTTTTAGATGATGTAAGCTCTTTTTTTTTTATTGAAACCTACAATATACACTGAAATATGTATGTAGTTGGAATTTGCTATTTGTGGATGGATACACAGGATGTTGTCGGTGTGTTGTTGCTAGGTAACAATACCTTAAAGGCATCCTTTATCTTATACACTTGATTGTCAAGGGAGATAGCCACAAATACCTACACATCATGATTTAGTAGGATGACAAGTGTGATAACTGTCAGGATTTATTGTGTTAAATTGACAGTTATGCAAGTTAATAATGACCCTTGTGTACATTTCCCTTCTTGTTAGTATTTGCAAGTTGTTTTCAGTGTTAGCATGTGATGGGGAGTCTTTCTAGGATGCATGCGCTCGAGGAAAAGCCCCAAATATCAGAACATACAGCTTTGAAAATACTTGCTAGCCGTCTCTTTTTTACTTTACAGTGTCTACATAATAGGCCTTTACTATTGATTGCTTAACTTGCAATTTAACATAGTGGTTAAATAATCACAGCATCTTCAATCATACAGTAAATTATGTTTACAAATATGACCTATTGAAACTGTAAAAATGTCGAAATTGTCACTAGACGACAGAAAACAGTGACAGTTTTTTTTTTCCCACCACTATTCTGTGCCTAAGCTGTAAATGTAAAGTCAACAGATGATCCCAACTTAATTATCACTCAACAATCCCTAGAAGAAGAGAATTGCGAGATGATGAGAAGACACTCGTCTTGGCGCTTAACGAAGAGGGAAACAGCGAGAGAACCAGCTTGGAATCAGTGAAACAGCTGTTCATTGCAACCTTAAGAAGAAAACGCAGTGTGCCTCCACCGAGAACTTCAAAGTAGGAGGCAGAACGCAGTGGCCACGTCGGTCTAATGATTATTTCCAAAGCTGTGGCAATAAATAATTAAAATATTATTTTATTTTATTTTCTAGTGCCGTGTGTCTGAGAGACTCCTCGAAATCAGGGAGCATTTTAGGTGAAGCAACGAGTTTAGATCTCCACATCAACCCAAGCCTCGCCATCACTACATAAAAATCCAATATTGAATATATGACACATGGCTGAACCGCGGCGAAAAGAGCCTTTTGCCTGCAGGTCCTTGCAATTAGCCCAGCAAATAGCCGCTTTGGACATGTGACTGCTGCCTCAGCTCACCACAAGTGCTTCGCCCGAGCTGAGTGAAACAAGCAAGCGAACGCACCTCCAGGGCACGAACAGGGAGTGTGACTGACAGATGGAGAGCCTCCGCCTTAGAAATGACGCTTTCTGAATCGTCCTGTCTCTGGATTAAAGAGCAGAGAACAATGAATGAGAGCAAAGGAACACAGCGAGAAAGACAGCAGCAGTCATTCTGTCTCTTCTTTAGCCAATTACTGAAGGAGGAAGGAAAAAAAAAAGCTGACATTTAAAAAGTTGTGACAGCAAAGTCCACGCCCCCGTATGATGCAAGCAAATAAAGCAAGTAAATCCACAAATAAAAGCACAGGAGTCGGCTGTACCAACTGATAATGCGAGCGTCGCTTTAAGACCAAAACAAGCAACGAGGAGGAAGACAAAAAAAAACTGAGATGGTAAGAGACAGCCTGGTGGAGTGACAGCCAACAGCTGAGCTCAGGGAAACTAAAGACAGAGAGGAGAGAATCTGACAGCGTTTGGCAGCACACAGACGGACGTAGAGGCAGAAAATAGAGAGGTCAGACGGAAGAAAAAGACAACATTAGGGATAGTGGGACTGAGAGAAGGCAAGGCAGGAGCAGCCCTCTCCGAAAAAGTCAAATGAGATAGCAGGATAGGACGGTTTAGTGAAGGCGAGGGTTAGCAGATGGGTGAGTTTCTGTTAGGAGAAGGAAAAAAAAACAACAGCTTCCTCTTGCCTACCTCCACATCCAACACCCTGTTAAGGCCGGACTGAGCTCTCACATTGCTGTCACCCACAAAACACAGCCAATTACACACAAGCGCCCCCCAGCAGAAAGCAGACTTTCCAGCCCGTGGCCTCTGCAGGGCTGCACAGGGGATATGTGACTGTGAATAATTAGAGACTTTAAAAGCTTATTTTCTATTTGACAAGAGGAAGGGGGTTGAGGAGGAGGAGGTGGAGGAGGAGGGGGGGCGCCAGAACCGAAAAAAGGTTTGCTTTTAAAACCCACAGGAAATCTATTAAAAGCTTTACATAAGGCATATTTACACAGGGACTAGTCCCCTTCTGCTAAATCCTTCTAACCTCACCGTCTCTCTTCTCTCAGCCACTCCCCTTTTTAGACATCCCAGCGTTCTCGTCCATCTTTCTGACTCCCTGCTTTTCTCTGATTTGATTCCGTCAGCCTGGAAAAAAAAAAAACAATCCCCCGTCTCTTCCTCCCTCTCCCTCTCTCTGTTTTAAATTTGAATCAGTCATTCCGCAAGAGAGCATATAACAAAAATAAATCTAATATGTGAACTAAAATCAGGCGTCCCGCTGCGATGGAATGACATGTTTTCAAAACAAAACCATCGCATGCTTAATTCATGAGCTGTAATTGCCGCGCTGCTGTCAGTGCGCCGGGCACTTAGTTGACCGTACAGAGAAATGAGAAGGACCGCTCCGGGTCAGGCCATCTGTTAGAATGCCTGTGTGACGCTGAAGGAGCACGACAACCTCCATCTTTTTTTTTTTTTACCCCCCTACCCTTTAAATGCAGATGCAGAGTTGGAAGAGGTGTTCGCCACCCCAATAGGCTTCCAATCCCGCTGATGAAATGACGACGGGATTTGCATCTCGCTGTGTTTTGGTGTCGCGAGGTCGCTCTCGGGATTGATTGATTTGACAGCTTGTTGACTGTTACAGCGAGCGGCTACTCACCTTTACCTAATGAAATGAGGGGGCCAAAGTAAGGAAAAAGCCAGCTTTTTGCTTTGATCCCTCGACTGAGACGCTTCGTAGTCATTTGGCGCTCGAGTCCTGTGTGATGTTCTAAACGTCTGTGGCAGCGGCACAGTGGCCTCCTGCTGGGGGGCTGCCGTCATGCATTAAAGGAGGCCATATGTGTGTACAGTATGTTGGCGCAGCTCGCCGATCGTACAGTACGGAGAGCTTGCAGGTCGTTAAATCGCTGCGACAGCCTCCTGAGGCTCGACGTGAAGCTGTGCATGTTTGTGTGCATGTGAATAATTACTCTTCCATGCATTCATCTGTAGAGTCTGTCTCAGCGTATTTGACCCAAAACACATCATTACCCAAACAGTGTAAGTTTGACACACGAGTCATCGGAGAGTCATCGCTGCTCAAATATGGGCGGACCTGTGTGTGAGTGTGTGAGTGTGTGAGTGTGTGAGGAAACTATACCCCAAGGCAGACTGGTTTCACCATCTGTCCTTGCTGTGTCCTGTGATTTCCCTGTGTAATTCAGACAAATGTCAGACTATGGGCAGGGGATGAGCTTTGACAAACTGCTCCAGACATTCTGGGCTCACCCTCCTCCCGATACTCCTGACGAGCTTTCTGTCGCCTTCGTCTGTTATCCGGGACGGCGAGAAGCTTCACGGTGCGCTTGAACATTCATTCATTTTGCCTGCATGGTGGAGAGGCATCAGGAATTCCATACATTCCAGCGCGAATATATAAATACATCGATGCTGAAACCAGTGCAAATTGAACTGTTGGCAGGAAGGATGACAGCTCTGGTGGAACTGACATGTAGCTCATATTTAATAGTGAGAATGTTGGCCTTGCTTGCTACTGTGTGCACTAACCTGTGTCCTCTCTCTGTGTGTTCTGTTCAGTTTAAGGGCCAGGCCAACCTCCATGTGTTTGAGGACTGGTGCGGCTCCTCTGTAGCCCAGCTCAGAAAGAACCTGCACTTCCCCCTCTACCCTCATGTAAGTATCACAGAGGTAGTACGTGAACGTCTCGGTGGTTGAAATCATTGAAATGCCTTTACTTGTTTATGTTTCATGTATGGTTTTGTTGTTATTTTTTATGTTTATTTAAAAAGACACTGGCATGATTCAGGATTCAAGGCCCTTTATTGGTCACAAACACAGTTATACATGGTGTAACGCGCAGACAATAGTAATAAGATGAATAAGAATAAAGAATAAAACACACAAGAAATAAATGTATATATGAGTATATATATGTGTGTGTATATAGAGCGAGAGAGAGATAGAAATAAGCAAAAAATAAATAAATCAAATTGACAAACAGTACAAAAGGAGATAAAATAAATACAGAAAATAATAATATTATATACATGTATGTATTGGATTGTTGGCATGACATATAACTAATCAGACAGTCCTCCTAGTGAGAAAGTAGTTCAATTTTAAACTAATTTATGTTGTTGGGAATTGAAATAATTGGAATCTATTGGATCTCTTAACCCCCAGTAGCCATCAGTTTGTAATCACAAAAGCAATCACATGTAGATCTTATTGGCTGTTGCTACTGGAGGTGTTAATTACGAATGAATGTCTTTTGAGTGAATGGCTTTTTTGGGACACAGTCAGTTTGATTCAGTTCATGTGAAATTCGTTCAACAACT
>NW_007578896.1:96021-103317 GCF_000690725.1 Stegastes partitus | reverse complement strand
TCGTAGACTCACATACAACCCTTGCAGCTTCCAATCACACGTCTGACGAGACGAGCAGAAGAACGAAAACAGCTCCTTGTGCTGAGAAGCGAATGTCAGAATCAGAACCTGTTTTATTGTCATAATGAAATGACTTCTCTCCTTATGCACGAATAACAGTGATATGTACAGAAATAGAAATAGGTAGCGCCAACAGGTGCTTACAGAAACATAAATAAGTATAAAGTGATTTCAGTGGTGTTTATTGTTCAGAAATTGCTGGTGAGGTCGACTGTCAGTGTGTCTGTATAGTTCCCGTCGTTCCCTCCTAACGAACTGTTCATAAATCACGAATGGTGATTTTTTTAGGCCCCTCATTGGTGCCTGAAAACGCCGTTTCATCTCCGCCATGATTTGCAATATGTTGTTAAAAGCATATTAAAAGACCGCAAAATCAATAATCAGAGAACTCCGTGGTGAACAATACGCCGCTGAGTTATTAACCTCATGTACATGTCTTGCATAGTTTTGTCCTGAACTTAACTGAGCAGAAAGCTTTTAGGCAGCGATAGCTTAGAAATAATGAACGATGCTAATGAAGGGAAATGCAAAGTGATGTGTGATGTCTTCCTCCAGGTATTAGATCGCAAACTGAGCTCCACTGGGTCCACCAGTTGGTTGAAAACATCATCGCTGGCTGACTTTTTTTTTTTTTTCCATATTTCAAGCTGATATGCAATCAAATATGCACTTAACCTGCTCCATGAGTGATGTCATGCTAATGGACTGAGACCACATGGTTGCACGGTCCAGGCTTAAACGCAGTGCGCTCACCGTGATTAATGTGGAGGCAGGCGGTGTAATTAAACCAGCGCCACTGTTCTTCTGCTGCTGTGTGTACGATCAGTGGCTTGTAAGTCAGTCTAATAAGGCCACACTTGGATAAGCGAGGCAAATTCTAGATTAACAAGTTTTCTTTTCACTTGTAGGAGAAGCTTTTCGATTGTGAACACTTCTTTTCTGATTGCAGACCAGAACCACGGTGAAGAAGCTGGCGGTGGCTCCGAAGTGGAAGAATTACGGCCTGAGAATATTCGGCTTCCTCCACCCTTACAGAGACGGTAACTAGCTCGTTTTTATTAGAGAGTCCCCCCCCTCGATATGAGGCTGAGGAGGGCCTCGGAGCGTGTATCCTTTACAAGAGTCGACAATTTCAACATCCCTCTTAGAGCTTCGGCGCCGCTAATATAGTGGATATTCGGGTTTTTATTAGGGCTGAATGCCAGACATCTCACAGCTAAATCTTATTTCTGTCACCTCGCGGTCCTACCCTCCAGCCCGGTTGCTATGGAAACTGAAAAGCCCCTAATGCCCAAGTGCCCTTACACAAATTGCAGAATATGAAGTTATTAATTAGATTACGGTTCACTCCGGTCTCCGGTGTTGCCGTCGCCGGTCCTATTGCTCTCTCCGGCTGACGGTTTAAAGGTCGTAAAGTCCTCCGTGCGCAGCGTGAGCTCCAACAAGTGCCCTTCACCTTTAGCATTTACATTCAGCCAAGTACAAGTATGTTTAAAATATGAGCTGGATTTAACTGAGTATCATTTTGGTAGTTTAAAATGCGCCTCCTTGGAGAATTCCTCAATACCCGATGAGCGTTTCTGCTGCTTGTACTCTATCCAAATGCACAATACTCATTCTGATTCCCTCACCTGGGTGTTCATGAAATAACCAAACAGTCACCTCCAGGTTTAACAAACCCTGAGCTCTGAGCGGAGACGAGAAACTCAGATTTAGGTTCTGGAGCAAGTTAATCAGGGTCGACTTAAAAGAGTTAAGTGCATCCGTGGTGAATGGAAAAAAACAAAACAACGCCACGATTCACCATGGCAATAGCTAAATAGAAGCTTATCATTGTGTGATAATATGGATTTATCTTCAAGGGCACAGTTGCAGCGTTGAAAGCAAAGAAAAGCGTTAATAAGCTGCATTTTTATTCCGTGTACCGACCGTCCACCCATTCATCATTTAACAGTTCCATCTAAAACCATCAGGGGTCTTCTGCTCGACCGTCTCTGATTTGCTCGTTTTTTTTTATCATTTATTGTGGATATGTGAAACGGCATCTTTGAACTTTTAAGCTCGACATATCAAAAACCTTCCGAGGTAACGCTTTTCAATATTTTCTCTTTTTTGAAATTTGAGGCAATGTTTAAACGATAAACTGTTAACGATTAAAACTTGAAATTTTTTTCTGCTATTTGTCTCGCTGTCATTGATTCTGAATCTCATTTTTGAATATGTTGAGTTGAAAACTAATTAAAACTGTGATAGAAAAAAAAAAGTCCTATTTCTAGCACACTTGAACAAAATTGGTAATGCAGAAGTGAAATAGTGACATTTTCTGAACTATATGTAGTTATGTTTCACTATAATAATAGAAAAGTAAACATATAGAATACTTTATAATATGCAATACTTAAAGTTATTTTCTGCTGTTAACGCTTCAGGCAAATTAGAGAAGATTGAGCAAATAATTTTCTACAAATGTGTTGATTTCAGATGGACTGACTCCACTGCAGATTTAATTTCCTACATAGACGGACGTATATTTAAGTCTATATTTAGATATTTGTGTTCAGCTGTATTGTCATGGGGACAGAACATGAGTGGAACATAAGTGAAGAAACAGACAACACGCACCTGGTAATAAAGCGATTTGTGATTTGCACTTGAACGTCACCTCGGTTATCTCTGGGAGTACTTTACTCTGTTTTACATTTAGAAATCTTTATTAAGAAGCCTTTTCAACCTGCGTGACAAAGCTCCTCACTCAGACGTGCTTCATCTGAGGTTAACACCGATTTAAAAAAATTTAAATAATGTTTGCCAAATGTTTGACGGACAACCTGACAGGATGAATCTCCAATGTGTAATATCTGATGACCAGTAAAGATGAGTCTTGGATGACAAATAAATATCCAACCAAAGGATTTTAATCTTCTTCCAAAATTAAAATGAATGCACTCTGATAGGAGGACAACAGTTTACGGTGCACAGAAGCTAAAGGCAAACCAGTTTCCTCCAGTTTCTAATATTATTGGTTTTGTCAGACGAATTTGCCGACTTGTTCACACTCCTGAAACATTTCAGCTTAAATATAGCGTTAATCGGCTGGTTTGCTCTCTCTATCTGGCTTTTTCCTTCCACCGAGTCGGTACGTATGGATTGGAAATTCAGTTGCAGTAACACTCCTCCTATCACCGTAACCAAACGTGTCATCTCCGACTGCAGCCGGGGGCGGTCCGGGCAGCACATATTTGGTGAATTTTCCCGCCCAGGAGTCTATTTTTTTGAGGTCATGCCCCGTGTGATGACGCTCTGATTATACTTATCTGGGATCGTACACATCTCCTTCCCTCTCACGCTCACTTTGATCATGTTTCCTCTCCCCTCCAGGTGACTTCCAGTTCTCCGTGTCGTCTGATGATAACTCCGAGTTCTGGCTGAGCCCCGACGAGAGTCCTCTCAACGCCCGACTGCTGGTCTACGTGGGACAGGTGAGCGCTTATCCGTGTATGATATCCGAAAGAGACAGTGACTCCGCTTTTACTCATCAGGGTCCTGGCATTCTTTATGCTTTGTGATTCACGGCAAATTCACTAAGTGCATGTTTCCAAGACTATGACTACAATCCCTGGTTTTATCTGACATTGCTTAGCAACAGGCTTTTACTGCGGGAGGAACCTGAATCCCCTGAGGCCTAAATAGTTTTGAACTTCTCAATGTCATGACTTAAATAGCAAAAACACTTTGTATAATATATACCTCTGGGAAAGCTTTTTTTTTTCACACAATATGTGCATGAAAGCCAACCCTTCATCACTAGACTCCAGAGTTATCTGATATGATAGTCAGGCAGAGGGTGACTTGCTGCTCCAAATGGCATCTAATGGATTCCCTTTTTCTCATTGACGGCTACGTAGGATCGAAGCGTGTTTCCTCGAGAAGCGTAGTTAATAATGGGATGTAAAGGGCAGAAGCTATTAGGTTAATATCGCTGTGATCCGACATCAATTCTTCGGGTTCTTCCAGTCGTTCCTTCAGCAGCGAGGACTGATCCGACCTTGTTCGTCTTTAGTAATGACCCGCTCACCTATCTCTATAACTCACCTCCCCCCGCAACACAACACACACCTCAGGATACAGGAGACTCAAATCCTCCCCTGTGAAAAATCGCTTTCCTTTCCCGTCTATCCTTGAGGTACCCTCTGCCCGCAATTGAATAAAAGTCAAGCTGTGCCGCTGCTGCCTTCCCTAATAAAGTCCCCTCATTGAAGCCCACTGAAAGATTTAGAGGAGGTGAGGATGCGCCAGGTTGCGCAATGTTTGAGCTGCTCGGAGCAAATATGCGCTACGAGCAAAAAGGTCCGGCGACGGTGCCAACAGGATGGGAGGTGTCACCGGGTTCCGCGGGAGCCGAGATTAATTAGCTTGCAGAGAATATTGATGTGACATTTAGCAGTGGAGAAATATCATCGAGGTAATGGCAGAGGAGCAGCGCCGTGGCCCCGAATCATTCATCCCGCCGCTCGCTGACAGACAGGAGTCGCTGCCTTCACGGATACGTCCTGTTTCACCGATAAAAATCAAAACTCTCAGCCCCCTTTCCTCAGCGTGCGACCCTCCAGGAAAAAAAAACAACACTTCATCAAAGACTTCTTCCTGTTGCCTGAACTGTTTACATTTTTTTGCAGAACTTTAGTAAGTTTCATGTACAGCAGTACTCCCGCTCTGCACCCGAACCTCATAATGCAGCGCTTTGCTAATCTGAGAAGCCGTTTTACTGCCAAGCCTCATTTTAAGACTTTAAGCTCTAATAAGTAGTCTAAAAACTTTCCTTCACTCTTTCTTTATGCTTCTAATAACTCACGGCTCCTCGTAAAACCGAGATGATTCTGTGCCATTTTATCTGTTTTTCCATACGAGTAGATTAAATGCATAAAAATTAGCAGGACTCGTTATATGAGCAGATTGTGCTATTATTATAATCATAAAGCACACAAAGGAAACGTTTGCTGTGATCTCTCCGGAGAAAAGACAATGATTTAGAGTAAAGTCGGGGCTTGTTATCTCTTGTTGCAGGTGACAGTTCCTGTAATCTTCTCTTAAAATGTACACCGATGATAAATACAGACGATGACACACGAGAACAGACTGAAATGTGAAGCTGCTCGTTCAAAGGTCTGTTGTTCTGAGGCGCAAAATTCAAATGATTTAGGAGAATATGTTTAAAATTTCCAAAAGGTGAAAGTGCGTAGTCTTTTAGTGGAGTTGCTGGAGTTTTGCGTGGATGGTAAAAATAAAAAAAGATGCTTTCTAATGTTTTTTTCGAGCAGCGAATAAAATCTGAGCCTCGGGCGTAACGTTTTTGTCGAGACCTCGCTGGCGGAAAACTCTGCAGGGACGATGTGATAACTTAAAAGAAACTCCAAAATCAATGGAGTGCATTATTGTGTCAGGTTTGTATAGTTTTCTTGCTAAGTTTCCTGTTTCCATCCATGACTCAAAATAACGCATCGTATGGTTGCTTCATGTCAAGTGTCACGGCGTCCTCCGTAGTGAACTGGCTATAAATGGAATGTGCTGCCGTGAGACGTTTACCTGCAGTAGGACAAAAAAAAAAAATGCGAGGAGGTGAAGCGCTTCTGTGACGTTTCCATGGAGACCCCTGTCAGCAGTTTGTGGTGCGCTGAATGTGACTGATGTCTCCCAGCAGGACGCGCTAATGCGATGAGTGACGTCGTCTGGGAAGGTGTGTTTCTGTCTCCCATTATTTATAGAAAAGTTAAGTGACAATCTTCGGGTTTCGCAACCACACACGTCTGCACAAATAAAAAAAATTGACCTTGAGTCATCTTCTGTTCAGTCCCAGACACAAACCCGCTGGTCAATCTGTGGAGTGGAGTTGGTGGAAACAAGTGGAGGGTTCTTATTGGAAGCTCCTTCTGGGACATTATCTGTCCACATACGAACGGACTTAAAGGGAGTGAGGATCATCCATTGTCCCGCTTCGGTATTAATCATATTTTTTGCCCACAGCTAATCTGTAATGAGATTTTCCTTCAATCAGAATGTCCAGACAGCTCCCGCAGAGCTTCCCACAGAACCCGACCAGGCGCTTGTTTCATATTGAAAGAGAGTTATGAGAAGCAAAGCGTGCATGAGTGCAGCGTTTTTTTTTTTTTCTTGTGCGTGCGCACGCCGGATATGATATGCGAGGCGTACGCTGTGATACCTATTCTGTCTGGTTCAGAAAGCAGACACAAACACACAGAGACACACACAGGAAAGTGGGTCAGGGAGGTGCGATCAATAGCAGAGACACAGCGATAGTAGCTGCTGCTGTTTCTCAGACAGACGGGACTTTGTCAGCGTGTCGGCAGCAGACGCCGTCTCCAGGTTTAGTTTAACTCGACTAAACACCAAGTAGCCGGTTAGCAGCAGCAGATGAGGAGATCAGATCAACCATAATGTGAGCACAAAGGGTTTTGTTTTTGAAAAACAGAAAACAAGAATGTTCACTTTCCCGCATCGATTGAAAGGACGGATCGAAGAGGTCGCTTCCTTTGACGTTTCACAGAAGGAGGAGCTCAATGCGGTGCTGCCACGGCCAACTGGAACAAAGCCTCAAATAATGTCTTTGTGTTGTTTTTTTTCTTTACAACAAAAAAGTCAAAATGTCTGTAGTGGAAAAAAAAGCACTTTTAAGCTGTTAGAATAATTTCTACCAGATAGCAAAATTGCATCGCGAATACAAGCGACTGAAATGAACTTCCTCCGCAGGGTGGCTGGGCTCAGCCTCAGAGACAGGGTGAGGAGCTCAGACATCCGGAGGGAGCTCGGAGTAGAGCCGCTGCTCCTTCGCATCAAAAGGAGCCGGTTGAGCTGATCTGAAACATCAACTGTGGTTTCCAGTCAGTCTAACTGCATGAACGTGATTCTGTAATGAGCAGCAGAACCTTCTCAGTTCTGGACCTGTGGACTGTGTCTATCTATGTCTGCATCGTGGCTCCACATGCAAAAGAACTGAACAGAGGAAGAGAAACATCTGACTGAGAGACTTGACAAAGATGGAAAAGGATCCAGAAGATCAAAAACCAGTAAGCCCAGTGTGAGCAGTAACCAGGAGGTCTAGAAGGAGCCATAGTAGCACCAACCAGGGCTGCAGTGGTCGTCCTTGCATGTCTTTGCCCTTGGAGGGGCTTCCTCTGGGGGTCTTCTGAACACGTCCACCTGGGAGGAGACCCCGGGGCA
>NW_007578896.1:91904-95616 GCF_000690725.1 Stegastes partitus | reverse complement strand
AATAATAAACAGCATTCTGGATTGAAAACCACAACAAGCGTATAATAAAATTCATTCATTCCAGAAGTTTTCAATGAAATTTCCAACCTCCCACGCGTCCGCTCATCTGTGTAGGAAAGACGTGAACAGGGAAGAAGAAGGACACTCCCAAGATTAAAATTTTAACCCTGCTTGAGGTGGGCAATCCATCACAGCAAGCGGCTTTTATTCCTGTTACAGTTACACGAGCGTGTGCAGAACTTTTCCATTCAAACGGCTCCAACAACCAGATAACCAGCCACTGATAATGTAACTTTGACAACAATGAGAACGGACGTGGAGGTAATTGTGATGGACTACTAGACTCCAGCCCGTTTGAAGTATCTGCAGGTTGATTTTATGCCAGACTGAAATAAATTAAATTGGTGATTGCTTTGAAAGAGGAGGAGAAAAAAAACCCACAAACTCCGACGCATCACTTGTGTCATGAGCACCGTAAAGTTTTCCTCCTTAATAAGACCGCTGCATCCAGGGAAGCACTCGTTTTCCCTTTTTGTAAAAATACTAATTTCATTATAATTGGACCGCTCGGAGGACCAAAGTGCTGCAGTCGGCATGTATTTCACAGGTGCGCTTTTTTTCTTTGTCTTTTCAAAGAAATGGAGAAAAAAAGCAATTTTGATTTATGAATTTTTCCTATTTGGTTCACTCTTAATGTCCGATTACTAAATAAGCTCTGGAACATTTATCATTTCATTGTTTTCCTCCCGGGGCTCGAACTTGTGCAAGTTTTTTTCAGCATTTTTTTTCTAATTCACAGATAAAGCATAAAAACAAATAACTTGTTTCACTGCAGACTTGTTATTGCAGTAACTCTAGCTAATGGCGTGAGCTCATGCTCGGAGCTAAACCAGGAACTAATGCCATTAGTGACGACTCGGTGCAACAGCAAGGGCCCTAAATCTGACACACCTAAATGGAATGCAGCCGTAGTTAATGAGTTAGTTACAGCCGGGCTCCGTCTCCCCGTCGTGACATGTCTTAGCGTGCCGAAACGTCCACCATGTGTGCAGATAGATCGATTAGCGATAGGCTACGGATCGCCTGAGTGATGCACGAGCGAGCGAATGTTATATATGTATAGAGGTCAGTGCTCGAAATGGATAAAAGCCCGAGTTAGTCGCTGAAAACTGTTTCGCAGCAGCAGGCAGTTTTATATATATCACCGCATTCTATCATATTTTTCATTTCATTTTTCTGCCGAGCCTCCGACGTGTAAAAATTGTCCATTATCTTGTATTTTTCAGTGTAAATCCTGGAGATAAACTGTGAAATCATTCTTTGCACAGAGACCTTTGCGCTTTCTTTTCTTTTCTTTTTTTTCCGTTATAGTTAGTTGCAGGCTTTCCAAGACACAAAAGAGCTTTCTCACTGAGGGTTTTTTATTATTTCTTTTATGTGCGCTATAGCAAGAAAACTACAGCTGTACCCAAAAGCATGATGAAACGCTCTGTTCCATTTAAACGCATTGCTGGTCAATCACGTACGATGTCGGGGTCGTCGCACTGCTAAACCGACTGTGGCCGTGATTTCAATGAGCGCAGCGCTACCTCTGCATCCTCTCTCAAAGATTTCTTCCAAATGCTGGGCTTCCTGGTTCTCTGTTTTCTGCCAACACGCTCCTCGAGTTGCATGAAAGCGACCAGTATCCATCAGAGTTCATAGCTCTTTACCCAACAAATAAACGAGCTGCACAAGCACGTGAGACGCGTTTGCAAAAGACCAAATGTGCTCCGTTTCTTTTTGCGATTAAATATTTTGCAGGTCACGTTTAAATTGGAGGAGAAAAGAAAACACTGAATAAAAGAGCGAAACCAGAACTGAAGGTATATTACAGGTCACCTGTTTCTCTATTACTTCTTTCTTTTTATGTGGCAAGAAAAAAGAGTGCATGGAAGAAAAAGAGCTGATAGAAAGAGGCGTAATGTCTCAATAGCTCCACTGCACTCTCAAATTTCTTTTATCTGTCGACCCTGTTTTGTGATTCACTTTTCAGTGTTTCAGGGCCAGTGGCCATCTGAAATTAGTTTTCTCAAGGTACCTACAGATGTGGGTGAGGTTCACGTCGAGGCAGTGTGTGTGTGTGTGTGCATGTGTGTGTGTGTGTGTGTGAAGAGTTTATCTTAGGCTAAGGCTGGTATATGTCTGGGCTCTTTGACTGCTTAAAGTTTAAGAAACTGCATCGCAAAGTTCCCCGGCTTGTTTTTCAGATGAGACTTCTAAAGCAAAATATGACAATATGTCAGTGAGGGGGTGCTTTTTAAGATGAGGAGTGTGTGTGTCGGTGTGTGTGTGTGTGTGTCGGTGTGTGTGTGAGTTGCCCCTCATGACTCCCTGGCTGCTTGCCTTCTGATTTACCTCCTGCCTACTCTGGTAGGGAGATGCTGCTCTCAATAAGCGGTGACTCACGCTCCGGTGTGAAAACATGTCTGCGTGCGCGTGCGTGTGCGTGTGCGTGGGCGTGTTGCTCATGTCTATACTGCATGTGCACCTCGCTGAACATCTGTGGGGAGCCCAGTTTGCGCACGTGTTTCGTCCTTGTAACGGCGTCTTTGATCGGCGCCGTTGTTGGCGTACAGCTGGTTCACCACCTCGCGGTGAATACAAAAAGCAAAGCAGCCTTTCATTTTGGAAGATTTTACTCCCTGACACTTTCTCTTATGTGAACCTGCATATCTTTATGAATTTTCCATTAGCTGTAACCTTGTGGAGCAGACACTGTTTGTTTCAAATGAGTGAATAAATGAATAGTATCAGCCTATATCACCACGTTTCATATACAACAATAATTTGCACAAATTTTCTACGACCTGTACTTACAAGATGATTGTTTTGTGTGTGTTTTTGCATGAGGAAGTCAAGACTTTCAGGTCAAAAGTTGGGATGAATATAATCTTAGTTATATAACCAAGTGCTGCCTTTTAAATTGAGCATTTTTGGACGCTCTGAAGTAAAAAGGAACTTCAAAAAAAAAGTTAATATCCGTTTCAAGAACACATTTGTGTTCATGGATGCTCTCAAAATGAGTGGAGATCAGTTTTTTTTGCCACCATTGTGCCTTCATTACCTTCAGGAATTTCCACACGCAGCCTTTTTATGTGAACGATTTGCTGTAATTAGAGTCAGCGCGAGATAGCGTGACTTGCTGAGGTGAATGTTTTCTCAGTGTCATCCTGTAAACAACAGCTCAAAATGACCTGAAAGTAGGAAGAATACAAAAATGTACGAGCAGCAACTAGAGACAGTTTCAGCAGTTTTATACTCCCAGCATTTCTGTGACTCTGCTTTTAAAGATTTTCAAATTACGCTGAGGTGCGAAAGCAGTCGGCTATGATTTGTTGTTTCATTTTGACTGAAGGTTGGTAATTTTCTGAGGAAATGCACGTGTGTCAGTGTCCGATACGGGTAATTGATCAGCGTGGCGTTAACAGGCTGCGGTGTGGATCTATTAATAAGCAGGTAAACTCGTTTTACTGAACTGTCTGATATTCAAAACCACACATTTACACTTTACAGACATTCAGCATGTAGAGTGTGACACTAACAAATCAGACTTTAGCTTGCTGGTAACAGCATGGAGCTTGTTTTTTCTACTAGTGTGCAAAAAGCAACCAGGAGGGGGAGAGAAAACGGAAATGGCTCGTTGGGTGAAGCTATGCAAAGACACATGTGT
>NW_007578896.1:88910-90999 GCF_000690725.1 Stegastes partitus | reverse complement strand
TAGATGTAGACAGAGCTGAAAAAAAAAACATCATCTGCAGTGTGATGCAGTCAGAATGCCATGAATCATAAAAACAGAGAAAATGAAACTTGTCCGTCTTCCATTATTTATTTTACAAAAACGGAAAAATCCTAAAACCAACACGGTGCCAGCAGCTGCTACAGATACTGGGGGAATAATGTGGCTCTACGTACTTCAGATACTATACGTTTACTACCTATGTTTTGCTTTCACTCATCCTATCATCATGTCATCGTCTCCTCTCTGCAGCTCAGCGGAAAACTCTCTGGATTTCTGTCACTTAACTGTTGCTCACAGCCAAGTCATTAACGGCTTCTCGGTCGCACGTAGGAGCGCAGGATCTTTTGTTTTGACACAATCTGTTTAGCGCAAATCGTTTTATTATTTTTGGCAACTCTTTAAACGACACATGGAGATAAAACATCTAGATTTCGATTTGGTCTCGGGAAAAAAAAAAATCACAGATTAGCAGTTCAAAGACCATCGCGAGGCTGAAAATCCAACATTTCTTTCTGTTTTTACAGTTTCAGGCTCTGATAAATGGTGTAATTTCGCCAGTTTTTCAAAGACAGCATGCTCAAACCTGCCAGAAGGGCTTTTGGGTTTCGGAGCATTAATGTGTTTGAAAGACGCAATTTCATCTTTAATGCAAACTCAGTAAGTTATTCTGTGAGAGCTCAGTTAGCTTCACATTCTGCCCTCCTCTCCTGCTTTTTTTTAATTTTTTTTTTATTAAATATTCCCCACCAGTGACTTAACTCCTACCGTTCCTCCTTCGTCTGTGCCGGAGGAGGAATATTTGCAAAGACTGTTGGTGTGGAAATGTACTAGAGCAGCCGCATGCTGTGGGCTTC
Organism: Stegastes partitus; assembly: GCF_000690725.1. Lineage (NCBI taxonomy): Eukaryota > Metazoa > Chordata > Actinopteri > Pomacentridae > Stegastes > Stegastes partitus. Next base: position 90,124 of record NW_007578896.1, on the reverse strand, counting down.
AGAGTGAAAGCACAGTAGCGCACATTGTGTCCTCCTCCTCTCCAGCCAACTGCCTCACAGAGACTCTCAGAGGCGTGAGCGCTGCCACGGGCCTGGTTGGTTTTGGACAGACATTACTGCCTGGTTTTGAGGTTGTTTTTTTGTTTTTTTTTTTCTCCCCGTAGCGGCTCTCTTCTCATGCCAGCAAACACATTCAGATGTGCCATTGTACGCTTGCCATTTCGTATATATATGCGTGTTTGTGTGTTGTAGGTGTGCGTCACAGCGTGCGCGGCCCTCTCTGTGAAAACATGGCCGCACCCAGAGCGAGGATCAGCGGCTATTTACAAGCTGAAAGGCTCTTGCGATATGTCACCGCCGCACGCCACAATGCATTCTGACCAGCTTGGAGCCCAGAAGCGTGGCCAGCACAAACAATTAAAGGCATGCCCACTGTGATCTTAGCTGTATTCTTTCATTATGGATCAGCAGCAGCAGGGGCCCTAATTAGCTGTGTTGGCTTGCTGAGGAAATGAATGGGCACTGATTCGACCACAGGGCCAAAGCAGGAGCCCCGGGGGTTCAGATGAGCTGGCTTCTCAGAGTCGGTATTGGCAGGGAATCCCTCTTTCTCATTTTCTGTCTGCTCGTAGTCATTAGTTCTCATCTGTTTGCTCACTTTGCCCGTCAGAACTCGCCTTCTGATTGACCCTCCCTGTTGCTTCAGGACCATAATATCTTGTTTTGCCCAATTATTCTTCATTTGCGTCGCTGTCACAACAAAGAAGACTATCTGGAATCTTGCGGCGTCCTTTTCAATTGATTATTCTGTTTTCTGAGTTTAAAATGTGTTGACAAGGTCCACCGGCTAACTGGGACTGTAATCCTGCTTCTGCATCTTCCAATACAGTCGCTGTCAGCGCCGGATAATCGCGAGCTTGATGTTTTTGGCTCACGGTCGGAGAAGAATTTAAAAAAAAACTGTGCTTCACGATTTCTCCCGCTGCCTTTATGCTCTCCAGCTCTCTCCTCCTCCTTTCTCGTCCACTCTCTGACCTGTGACCTCTGTCTCCTGTCCTGTGTGTTGCAGCTGGGTACAGAATGGACCGCTCCGGGCGAGTTCAGCAAGTTCAGGTCCCAGTCCTCCAAGTCTGTGCAGTAAGTACCTGTGACGACCACACACTTATCTTAGCGGCACATTTATTTCACTCTCACACCAACAGAGGGCACGACTA
>NW_007578896.1:85701-87619 GCF_000690725.1 Stegastes partitus | reverse complement strand
TGTACTTTTAGTTTTTCTTTTTCATGCTCGTCCCGTATCGACCCCGTGTAAACACAGCCTGCAGTTCAGCCCAGTTTACCTCAAAAGGCCTCGAATTTCTGTCGTGTCGCTGTTGGTCGCAGGGGAGTCGCTAATGGCTTCACAGATGGAGTTTTTTTTCTAGTTTTTTTACAGAATCTGTTTTCTGCTAACTGCTTTTTTTTCTGGGCAAATGCAGAATAAAGTGATTTTGAGGGATTTTAAGCTTGCACATAGTTCCATTTCCGACGGAACCTCATGTCACAGATCAAGATAAATGGTCTAATTTTGGCAGTTTTTTAAAAAAGATAACATGCCTTTCAAAGCCATCGGGGGATTTCAGGGTTCAGGGGGTTAGATAGCAGTCTGGACCATTCATGCTCCGTGTTCATTCATGTCAGTCTGGACTCCTTTGCTCCAGGAGGCTTTTACTGCTTTCGTACAAGAGGAAATTGATGGCTTAAGTGCTCGCCGGACACTGGAGATTATGTCTCATTTCTGTGTATATCTATAGATGAGCGTAAGTGCCTTCCTTCATGTATGCACGAATTAGCATAATGCACAAAGAGCGCTCTCATCAGGTGTCTGATTGTGGAGAATCGTAACAATTGAAAGGGCGCTCTCGCTGAATGTGAGATGAGACGATAGTAACCCATCCAGTCCTCTCACATTCAACACATCTTTCTCCCTAATTGCTCTGGGCAGCTTGCATAAAACACACCCTTAAACGTAAGTGCTGATCTGTAGCCGGTTTGCTTCTAAAGTCATTGTTAAGTTTATACGATTATGCAAGAGAACAGATCCTAAAAACCGTGATGCCGTTCCTCTGGGTTCCCCACGTTCGCCTGACTGAATGAAGCACAAGCTGTGGAGTGGTGGCCTAAATTATTCATATACACATACAGGCAGGAGTGTGTTAAGGCTCAGAATATTTTAGCCCCTATAAATGGTACAAACTGGCTGATGAATAGTAGTTTAATGTAATCAGATCAGCAGGATGCAGTTGTGCTGAAAGTTGATAAATGATAATCTAACAGGCAGCCTAACTAAGTATGTGAAGGCATGACAACACTCTTTATATATGCTGGATTATATGTTCATCTAGTTTATCTAATCATGCAGCATTATTGAACCGTGTGCATGGCAGGTGTCTAAATGGACCTTTTTGGTGACAGTGAGCTGAAAAATGAGCAGCTTATCAGGTTTGAATAGCGCTAATGTAAGCTCGCTCGTTGGTCGTAACTGAATTTACAATATGAGATAAACTCGTGGAATATTAAAATGATTTAAAGGGCCGACGCTGAAATTATAGTTTCAGCCCATTTTTCTGAAATACAGCACACACTCCCAAACGCGCCTTGATTTTTTTTTCCCCTCCTCATCCCACGGGCCGTTTATCTGATGTCAGTTTTTTTATGCCTCCGCCCCGGGAACAGCAGCAGCACAAACCAGAGAGTTTCTTGGGTTTGTCCGTTATGAGAAAATAAAGTTTCACAAGCGCTGATTTAGTTTTAAACTAAATGGGACACTCCTGAACACAGCTGCACAGAATGAAAAATGTATCAGTCCAGTTGATTTAACAGCTAAAAGCTCATCTCTGGGTGTTGAAGTTACACATTTAGATCCCTTCCTGCCTTAAGATGTCTTCGATGGGACTCTTTTTTATTTTTATTTAACCAGATAAAAGACCCATTGAAACCTCTTTCACGAGGGTGACCTGGCCAAGAAAGGCAGCAGCACAAATAAACACAACAAAACAATCACAAAATAAAAAATGGAAAAGCGTAGACAGTAAGCAGGTAAAGTGCAGGAGGGATGACTTCGGTAACGGTTTAAAAACACAGGCACTGCTGAAGGGAATGTTGTCGTCGGTCGTTTAGGAAAGAGGCTTCGAGGGACA
>NW_007578896.1:76439-84929 GCF_000690725.1 Stegastes partitus | reverse complement strand
ATACATGTTAGAATCATAAACTGGTTTTGAAGAATAAACATGTGGACAGCGTCGCCCTTCAAGTTCACCAGCTTGTTCTTTAGGTTCATTACATCTAAAACTCTGGCTCCTCTTAATCCGTGTTTTTTAAAACTCATTGCTGCACTCCTGATATGCCCTCAGGTGTATGAATAACACCATATGTTACCAACTTCTTTGGCAGGTGTCGTTAAAACCTAATATTAGAAGATGTACCTCATGAGGGTTTACTCAAACAAAAATAAATTATCACGCTATCACACAACAAACACGTCAGGAGATGAGATGAGGTGAGAAAAGTCTGTCAGACAGTCGTGCATGTTGCTCCAAGAAGCCCAAACTATGAACCGAGACAGAATCCGTTTCATGATATACAATACGGTGCATTATTTGTCTTGATTGAAGTATTATTTTTAAACCGCCGTTCATTCAGTCTGACTCATTGCATCCCTCTGAGCTCTAATCACTTGTTAGGGCCTCATCAGAACCGTTTACAATTTGTGGTATTAAGATGCGTAAAATCGAAAGAAAATTGCCAGCGCTCGTCAGAAAACATGCCATGTTTTTTTTGTACACACAGACAGTTTTGTCTCTTGTGCATTTGTGTGTGTTCTGTTCTCTTTGCTGGTCTTGGTGGTGGAGAGATGATCGTGTGCCTCGGGTCTGTTTGGCCTGGAAGTCGCTCAACATCCGTCTAAATTCTCCTCCTCTGGTTTCCATCCTGTCGTCATGTCGACACGCAGCATCCTGATGATGTCACTTCCACCTCTTGCTCCTCCTGAGGTCTTTTCATCGGGAGTTTTTCTTTCCTAAACCGAGGATCCAAGAATAGATGATGCGGGACATTCTGTGGTGGTTTGACGTATGAAATCTGAAGTTGTTGTGCGTAACACCTCGTCGTATGCGCTCGCACAGTCGGCTTGTTTTCTTTGTAGGTTGCGTTCGTGCCCACGTGCTTTTGTTTCCTCGGCTTGATGAATACGTTGGCAACTGCGTCGTGTGTAGGTTGTTTTTTGTGACAGAATAAAAAAAACCAAACCATTAATACATTTGTGTTCATTAATGCTGTAAGGAAAGTGTTCTTTCTTTTTTCTGAGTGCGTAGGATGAACTGGGTCTGGTTAGCACAGCAGGCACACCAGCCTACAAGGGAGTACAGAGAGGTGACAAATAATGAAGAAGGAGAGAGAGAGAGAGAGGGAAGGATGCGGTTGAAAGTTTTTCTATTTTCTCTTCCTGCCTGTCTGACAAGTATGTTGCATTCTCCCACAATAACAAGACAACAACAGAGCAACCGAGCGTGGAGGCACAATATGACAGGAACATTAAAAAGGTTGTGCAGCAGAGAAATTTGGGTGTGACTTTGCAAGTTTTTGTAACCTGTTCGTGTATGTGTGTGATTGTGCATTTGGCATCTAGGTGGAAAAACTGCTTTGGCAAGTGGTCATTAAAAAAAAAAAAACAGGTGTTGCAGAGAGCACGCAGGGTGACTCCTGGTAATATATGCACACATATGCGAATTATTGCTCACTACTTTCTCTCATAATCTTCTAATAGTGCCTCGCCTTGATGTGTAAAGTGATTCACTATTCACTGTCACGTCGTGGGGGAAATGGTAGGGTTTTGGGGCTAATGACTACCCGTCTTTACGTTGTAGCTGCCACTTGTTTTCGGGGAAGCACGTCAAAAAAAAAAAAACGGCGTGAAAGTCGAGCTTAAGATAATTAGGCGGAAATCTGGTTTGATGTTTCCGCGCGTGGGCGTCCGTACGAGAACATATTCTATATTTTTTTCTTACATGCCTCTGTGCATTAATGTGCTTGTTAAATACCGTGCCGTTCTGAAATTCCTCTGCGCACGTAATGACTTTATTGAAACACCCCAAAGCAAAGGCGGTTTATTTGTCATCTTTCCGCTCCTTCGCCGCGCGATCCCGCACACGCCATTACACTTGATCTGTTTATAGCGAGATGTGCTCCTAAAAGTGGCGAACGTGTGCGGCGGCGGGGTAAATTGGCGTGCATTCATATAAAAAGGTATTCTTCAAATTAGATGGGATGGAACTGAAATGAGCAAATTAGCAGTACAGAGCAGAACAAGATATCATTTTCTTTTAAAGGAAAAAAAAAAAAAAGTGCGTCAGAGGATATGTGCAGCAATAATAATCAGTCATTAGACAGATTTTATCACCTGGTAATTTCAAACATTTGTAAACCTGATAAAATAAGGAAATAACCGAGCGAAATGGAATGATTAAGGCGTTTCTAGAATATTACACTCAATTTTATGGATGGAAAGCCACTGTGAAAATTATTAGTCATTACACATGAGACTATAGCTGGCCCTTGTCAGCGTGATTCTCTGGTGCAATTTTTTATTGGAGAATAGGTTCAGGGCCATTTGAGCCTATTTACAGACTCCATTCTGCCACAGTTAAGTTCTGCACAAAGCCTTAATCAAAGCTGCAATTTAAAACAGCTCTCACACTGCGCTGCTGTTCCTAGTTATTATCATATTGGGCCCAGAACTGGGTGAAATGAGCTCAAGTAAAATGGAGCATAAAAGAACGGCGCTGAATGATGCAGAACAGAAACACAACCAAACGGAGAGCAGCCTTCAGAAATGTAATTGAACAGAGGAGAGCAGAATGAAACACAACAGACACTCCCACGTTAGCAAGGTTGTTTCCTTCTTCTTCTTCTTCTTTTTTTTTTTTTCACACGCTGGACTGTGGTTATTTATATGTCTCGGTTCATTGGACCTGTGCAGCAGATTGTAGTGGAGTTGAGTGAACAGTGACTAATGGCCGCTGCAGGGCTGAATCATATTGTCAGGGAGTGAAACATATTGTTGTTGAGGGGTTCACTTTAAACCCTTCACTTGCCTGTTGGAGGTCTCCACGCCATGCAGTCTCAGTGCAACTGGAAAACATACATGCACCGACCCATGCACACAAACACACACAAACACACACACATATGTGTGTATATACTTCTACCCAACCTCCAGCTGGTAGTCCCTGTGTGAGTTCTCTGGTTCTTGGATGACTGCATCTTTCAGGCCAAATGCTCTTCCCTGAACTGTGACACATTTTTCCCATCAGCCACCACTCACGTTCTCTCTATTCGCTCCTCCTCACTCGCTCGCTCGCTCAGACTGGAGTCGTAATGGTAATTACATTTCGGGATTGAATTTAAAAAAAGTGTAAAAGGGAAAGAAAGTGTAAATGCTTTCTGTTTGAATGCAGACGTGCTGCTCTGTGACGCAAATTACGCTTTTTCGCGCCGTGGCGGGGGGCGAAGGTTCATCGTAGGTGGCGGCTTTAATAGATGGGCTGGACGGGAAAGTTGGTCCAATACACCTGTTAGAGAGATGTGGTCGTCATCCACGCCACCTGCAGGAAATGACTCACGGGTTTGTGTTCCTGTGTATTAGGTTGGGGGAAATAGTCTTGCCTGTGTTCTGAATGTGAAATTGAAAGATGGATCTTCTTTCTCCTTCTCTTTTGTGGCTGCATCTCATTAAAACAGAACCATTTACAGAAAAAGGATATCATCAAATAAAAACCATAAAAGCAACATTTTAAATCCTCATCTTTGGCACATTATGTGTTTATAATAATAAACTGTAGGGCAGAAACAATCAGGGATTAAAGAAAGAGCTGTGATTAATAGAAAATTAGCTGCTTCTTAAATACGAGAAAGGGTTTCGTTTTCTGTTTCATGTCACAGCAGATTAAATATATTTGTGATTCTGACAGACATAAAAAAGGGTCTTTTTGACACCGAGACACTGTGATGGGCTATTATTTGCTATTTATTGAAGTCTTATTTCAATGATTAATCAGTTTAGGAAAATAAATAGATTCATTGATAGTGGAAGATAATAATCTAACCTCCTCTGCAGGCCAGAATTCAAAACCAAGCCTTAAAAACATCCAACCTGGACTGATTCTAAGTAAGAAACACAAGTCTTTTTTGTGTTGTTGCTGCTACAATCTGTTGTCATGACTTTTAAAAATAATACCGGTGTCATTTTTGAAAGCGCCCCCCGTTTGTCGTCTGCCTAACTCTTTGTCTCCACCTCTGCTCGTGTCTGTGAAGCGGTAGTTTGGCAGTGCCTGCTAGGTGCTGTCACAGCAGCTTGATGAGTGACAGTGAAGTAGTCAGATGAGGAACCCAGATAACCCTGTCAAAACCATCTCATCTCTCTGAAACAGCTAACGGAGCCTTGGGCTGTATAGACAACACCGGGAAGATTGACATTCGCTATAAATTCCATAAACTGAATACTGAGCTAGTTCGACGCCGCGCTCCATACGTCGGATGTTTCCGAACCTTTAGCTCAAACCGGAGACGTGATTGACAGTCGGTTGGAGATTAGAAGGAGTTTTACTCGACAAAATTCTGGATGAGCGAATCTCATCGACACAACAAGACGAAGGTCAAAGTTTAAAAAGTGCCATTAGGAGGGGAAAAGCAAATGTCAGTGAAATAACTTGGAGAAGTTTCCAAACACAGGCTGCAGGGTAGCGCAGGTGGTTAGCACTGTTGCAAGAAGGTCGCCGGTTTGTGTCCCGGCACTGGAATCTTTCTGCATGGAGTCTCCATGTTCTCCCCGTGCAGCGTGGTTTCTCTCCGGGTTCTCCGGCTTCCTCCCACACAGTCCAAAAACATCCATCCATTATCCATACACCGCTTAATCCTCACGAGGCTCGCGGGGGGGCTGGAGTCTATCCCAGCCCACTTAGAGCGAAGGCAGGGGACACCCTGGACAGGTCGCCAGTCCATCGCAGGACTAGAAACAGACAACCAAGCACAGCCACATTCACACCTACGGACAATTTAGAATCACCAATTAACCTCAGCATGTTTCTGGACTGTGGGAGGAAGCCGGAGAACCCGGAGAGAACCCACGCTGCACGGGGAGAACATGGAGACTCCATGCAGAAAGATCCCGGTGCCTCACCGCGAACCGGCGACCTTCTTGCTGCGAGGCAACAGTGCTAACCAACTGCGCCACCCTGCAGCCGTCCAAAAACATGTTGAGCCTAATTGGTGATTCTAAGTTGTCCGTAGGTGTGAATGTGAGTGTGCTTGGTTGTCTGTCTCTAAGTGTAGTCCCTGGCGATCTGTCCAGGTGAACCTGCCTTCACCCTGAGTCGGCCGGGATAGACTCCAGCCCCCCGTGACCCTATAGTGAGGATAAAGCGGTGTATAGATAATGGATGGATGGATGAAGTTTCCAAACTCGGTGTGTGAAGATTCCCCTTTTTCCCCCATTCAGGTGTAATGACTGAAAATAAAAACTGCTGCTGAACTTTGGCGGCGGTGTGGTGAGGTGGAAAGGTGGATTCTGAAGCTATCTGTGCGACCGCGTTTGGCATTTTGAAGGCATTCAGTTCACGGACTGCAGGAAATGACATTCACGCCCAGTCCTCCTCGGCCATGTGTTGCTCTGCGTCGTCGTCCAATACGTGACGGGTTCCTCGCCTTCTTACTTTCTCCCGCTTCCGTCTTTCTTCCATTTAAAATTTTGATAAACGGCGAATGCTTCCGTTTGTTTTCTACACACATGACTTGACAAAGAGGCCGGAAAGGCCGACGGTAATTGGAAGGAGAGAGTTAACCGTGCCGTTCTCAGCAACAATGAGGGAAACCTAGTGGAGAATGACCAGTTATTTCACTGTGGGATCTCTCAGTATCTATAATTGAATCACTTAAGTACTGCTGGCTATTAGCTGGTGAGGAGACTCAAGCATTTAGAGAGCGGGAAGTATACTGCTTTTTTTTTTTTTTTTTTGCTCACAACATCATAGGAATACTGATTTAGCGCGGAGACGAGCTGAATGTTGCACCTGCTCGACGCTGAGTGCTCGCGCTGTCTCATAATATGTATGTATTCACTTACATGTGGGTGTCGGTTTGTGTCGCGCACACATATCCCTGATTGTGTCGGAGCGTTAATGCTAACCTCTCTCCGCTCCACATAATTGGTTGATACAGTGTAGCGGTTGAATTAGAATAAAGCTGTTTGCCAGGGAGCCGCAATGACTTCTCTGTCCTGCTTCCTTCCCTCAGGCCTTCACTCCACCATCTGTTTCTATGAGTGATGGGAGCCTGCTGAGACACAAATCTGTGTTTGAGTGTGTGTGTGTGTGTGTGTGTGTGTGTTGCAGCTTATGTTTAATCAGAATGTCTTTGGGGTGTTGATGCACATCTCTTGAGCTGTGAAAAACTGCAGTAGCGGACATCTGATTGGCAGTAATGCATGAGCGCGACCAAACTGTAACACGGGGCTGGTTCTGGCCAAACGTGATTAGAGACACTAATGATGACGGAGGGTCAGGTTTGTCTGAGGAAACAGAAACTAGATACCGAGCAAGCCGGGACACAGATATGTGAGCTGTTTGGAAAAGCGACTTGCGATGAGAAGGCTTCGGCAGTTGGGAACAGACGCACCGTGAACCAATGAATATGCACGTTTCCACATACAGACACACTTGATCTGAACAGAGAGGAGTTATTCAGTTTCTCAAGAAATCCTATTAAAAGATCAGAACCAACTGCACTTAAAGGTCTCGTATGGTGAAATCCATTTTTTATTGTGTGTGGTGGTTGTTATAAACTTGGAGGTGTAAAGTAAAAGCTGTTAACATATGAAGACGTCTATTTCTGCCATTTCTGAGGCCTCCTTCCAACAACTAGATAGCATCCCAGCTTTACAAGTTAGTAAGAATTTTGCTGCAACGTGGCTCGGTGGTTAGCAGCAAGAAGATCCCTGGTTCGCGTCTTGATCTTTCTGCGTGGAGTTTGCATTCAGCGTGGGTTCTCTCCAAGTTCGGCGGCTTCCTCCCACAAGGTCCAAAAACATGTTAAGGTGATTCTAAATTGTCCGTAGGTGTGAATGTGAGTGTTTACACGTAGCAAAAACTGGGCGGCTGTGGTTCAGGTGGTAGAGCGAGTCGGTCGATGGTCGGAAGGTCGGCGGTTCGATTCCGCCCTGTAACCTGTTTCATGGTCGTTGTGTCCTTGGGCAAGACACTTCACCCACTTTGCCTGGTGTGAATGCGTATGAATGGATTGTTTGAGGTGGTGGTCGGAGGGGCAGAATGGCAGCCACGCCTCTGTCAGTCTGCCCCAGGGCAGCTGTGGCTACAATCGTAGCTACCACCACCAGAATGAATGTGTGTGAATGAATAATTGACAGTGTAAAGTGTCTTTGAGTGTCCAGAAAAGCGCTAAATAAATCTGATCATTTATTATTGTTATTTATTATATTTCAATGCGTTTGGGCCTTTGGTTTACATATAAACGAAGCTATAAGTCACTGAAAACGATCACATCTGAAAACTCTGGCCAAAGTGGAGATTTGGAAAAACTCTGTCTTGCTTTTAGACTGGAGGAGACAGAGTTTGACGTCACCAGTATGCGACAAAAGCGTCACCAGCGTCATGTGTGCGACCATGTTAACGGTTTGGCTACGTCCATACACTTGGACTGACATGTTTTGGTCCAAACAAACGACCCTCGCACCATTACCGTTGAAGCAACAGGAAGTTTTTGTTGTTGTTTTTTCCAGGATTCTGATTGGCTAGCATGGCTTTATGCTTCCTGTTACACTGCCCCCTGTAGGTCTGGCAGCTCATAGCAGCTCTTAAATACCTGTTTGTGTAAACAAAGAGTTTTTTGAAACCAATCTGGTGTGAATGATGTTATTTTTGAAAACGTAGATCCATTTTGTGAATACCCGGCTATGTGTAAACGTGGCCCGAGACTCTACTCAGACATTGAAGCTGTCCATTTAGAACAAGGCTATAACCAGAGTTTATACATTCATGGTGAAATAAACCATCTTTGCAGCACTTTGAGCTAAAAAAATAAAATCTGGGGACATGTCAGATTTTCATTCCTTTGCTAGAAGGGGAACAATATGGGACCTTTAAAGGTGTCTGATCCTTTTAAAGAACTGAGATGATTCAGCACCCCCACCTTTTCAGCATTAAAATCACAGGGGGGGCTCCATCCACCAATCCCTGCATCAACTGATCAGGTGTGCATATAATCAGGGTTTGATCCGTGCCCACTCACTCTCAGAGTATAAAACTAAGTGCTGGACAATGAAGCGTTTCCAGGGACATATGCACAGATTATCCACTCACAGTGCATGTCAGCGTCTGGCGTGTATTAGACATTAAGTGAACAGTCAGCCGGATGCTGGCAATACGGGTGGGTGTAAAGACCTGAGCAGTTTTTGACAAGAGCCAAATCATTATGGCCAGACGATGGGATCAGAGCATCTCTGAAACAGCGAGGCTTGTGGGCCGCTCGGTGATTTTATTTAACCAGCTGGGCATTGTGGTTTCAGCAAATAGGAGTAAATCGTGTACTTGTTAGGGACTATTTTCAGTTGCAGATTAAAGCTTGTTTGAACACGTGGACCACTGATATATATTTTTTGACAGTTATCTGTG
>NW_007578896.1:0-75754 GCF_000690725.1 Stegastes partitus | reverse complement strand
AGCGTATGTTTCTCGACGTCTCAGCGTTTGCACACACACACCGCGGGAGAGCGAGGCGTTGTGAGAAACTGTAAATTCTTTTTTTTCTTTTTTTTCAATTTCATCTCATGTTCATGCATTCAGGCCAATAAGAGAAGAGACGGAGAGTTAATGCAATATCAAAGCAAAAGGAGAGAAAAATTGAAGGCGCAAGAGAAGAATGAGCACTCGAGATAGTAATGCTATAACGCTATATTAGATAATTAGAATAATGGCGCAGTCAGATAAAGGGGAAGAGGAGGCCGCGTGAGAAGAAATGGAAAGGAGTGACAGACATGATAGAGAAGACAAGAGCGAGGGAAGAGATGGGGGAAAGAGCGAGGGGGATGAAGGAGAGCGGAGAGGAGGGACGACGCGAAGGGAGGGGATGGAAGAAAGAGGATTTATTGAGGCTGCAGGGAAGAGCAGCGTGATAGCTCTCTGATGGATTAGAGGAATGCATGAGAAATGGAGTGAAGAAGGGGGAGCGAGCGTAAAGTGGGTGGGAGTGGGGGAGAGAGAGAAGTGAAGTTTGTGGTCCTCCTTGGGGCAGCTCTAAACACTGGTATCATTAATGTAGTTGAGAGAAGTGCACTCGCCGAGAACAGTCTTTTATTTAAAGGCCACCTGTGGGTATTCGAGTGGGAGAAAATCGGCGGAGAGAGAGGGAGAAAGAGATCGGGACGGGGTGACAGTCAGATAGCATTAATGAGAAATTGAGTTGGGGGAGAGAAAAGAGAGAGAGAGGGGGGAGATACTGGAAAAGTAGGGAATTGCTGTAGCCGGTGGGCAGATGGGAGAGGGTGTCGTGATAGGAGAGTAAAGAGAAAGAGGACAGAAAGCGTACTGTTTTCATTTCAGCTCGGCTCACTGCAAACCAGGTTAGTGATGCTGAGGGTGTGTGTGTGTGTGTGTGTGTGTGTGTGTGTGTGTCAATCGGTCTGTCAGACAGACGTTGTTTCTACAGCGCAGTGGTTTTTCTCCAACCAGAGTTTGTCTGTCAAAAGCAAAACCTTTCTATACATTTCATGCCAAATAAATATTTCATACTTCAAACCAACGCCGACTTCTCTGAATCTTGTTTCGCTGCGGCAGCCTCTTACCCGGCCCGGTCGAGTCACTTCCTTTTGTCTGCCTCCATCCGTTCAGCCAAATGAAGGGAAACGGAAAACAAAGACTCCAATTAGTCAGGCAATTAGACTCTTGTTTTGTGTCCTCTACTCATCCTCTGAGTCACACACTGCTAATAGCTATTCTTTCCTCTCCCATCTCTCATTTGCCCTTCACTTGCTCTTTCATGTGTTTTTTTATTTTCCCTCCTCATCTGATGCTCCATATGAAACCACACCTCAGTGAGTTTTAATGTATTTCTTCCTTTAAGTTTCCCTCTCTGTTCCTGCACTTCATTTCGCTATTTATCGCTCCTTCTTCATCGTTTTTTTTTTTTCTTTCTTGCCTCTGTCTCTTCATCTCTTTCAACCGGAGCCTGCCTCGTCATCCATCAACTTTTGGTGTGACCAGTCGACTCGCCCAGACGCAAGCGAGTGTAAAACACCAGTCCCCCTCCTCCTCCATTGTTGTTTTTGTCTCTCTTCTCCATCTTTCTTTCTCTGTCTCGTCTTTCACTTTAATATTTTGCGGCAGATTTCTTTCCAATCTTTTGTCGAATTCTTTTTTACATAATTCATGCATTTCATTCAGATCTTTCGTCGTCGGGTGTTTATTTTTTTTCCAAAGAATATCGCATCAGACTGAAAACAAAACCAAGACGTGGACACAAAGAATTCATGCCAAGTTTAGAAAAGAAGAAAACAGAAAACTGCAAATAGTTATTTCCCACAGGACTAAACAAATGTCTCACCAGAAATGACATGAACTAGGAGTGAAATTGCGACTGAATTGGCGTGCAAAAAGACTTTGAATCACAAAAGGGAAAGTAAAAAGATGTAAAGGAAATAGATAAAGGAAATGTGTGTGAATGGAGCTGCATGATTTGTTCTCTTCATCCTCTGTGTGTTCCTTTTGTGCGTCTCAATCACACTCCATTCCTGTTGATGCACCTGCCGGCTGCAGTGCGTACACGTTAGCGTCAAGTCTGTATGTGTTTTTGCTCTTTCCTGACACGTTTCTACGGGTTCGTACTGGTCGAGCCGTCAACCTCGGGTCGTGCTCTTAAAAGAAAGAGATCCTCAAACGTTGACAGACAACAGCAAGTTGCGTTCTGAGAGTTTGGATATTTATTTTAAGCCCTCCGTGTCTCTGGTCGGCGTGACTCAGAAAGGCTGTGGCGGCAGACTGTATCTGCTCGGCTCTGACATTAGATTATCCCCCAGATCGAGTCAGATTATCTCCTGAAATACGCGGCCTAATGAAGGGTCAGGATATTCCCTAAAACCATCCACAGTTCAATTTACGATGGCCATAAAGAAAGATGCAACATGTTAACCTTCAATCTAATTTGGTAGAAAGGGAACAGTGAGATTAATTCCTCCCATGAATGCCTCTTTTTTTTGGTCTGGTAATATTTCCATTTCTTTATAAACAGAATTGTGCCCTCTGCTTCCCTCTGGAGATGATTCTGATTGCTCAATCTCCCCACATGTTTCATATATTTAAGTTTTGGATGTTTGCCTGTGCTTTGTCTGAAGCGAATGCATGATAAGATATGATTATTTTCCAGCCTTTGAGGCACGGCTCGGCTCAGGCTCTGGGGTTGGGAATGCTTTGGGAATCATTTGGGAAAGGACGAGCAGGATGCCAGGAGCTGAAAGTGGCACTTAGCTTTGCTGGGTGCCATTTCAGCAGCTGCACAGAGAGATATTCCCTATTCATGAGAGAGTGACCTTAGCACACTGTCACTGCTCTCCTGCACCTGCAATGATTTATTGGTTACAGAACGCTGGGCAGCCGGATGATGCGGCGGCATTTATGCGCGGGGCAACACGTGACCGTTCCCCCCCTTCAGCCTTTGTCCTTCCCTTTCAACTCGGTCGACCGCGTCAGAAACGAAAACGCACAAACGCACGGCAAAGTGGGTCCAAGTGTAAAGTGGAAGATTTTTATCATGAGAGGCATTTGTGTGCATTGATTTATCCCTTACTAAGTACCTTTAAGTACATTAGGGTATTTGTTTGTGGACCACATGAGTGACGATGCCCCGAGCAGCCAGAGCTTGGTTTGATTCCCGACTGCTGCATGTCAGTCCCCTGCTCTCCTTATCTATCTTCACTGTTTAGTAAAGGCTTAAAATACCCAAAAAATATCATCTTGGAAGAAAGATAGCCGTTGATTGGCCAAAAAATTCAATCAACAAAACATTAAACAACCATTCAGGTCATTTTGAAAGCAAACAAATCTCTATCTCTATCTTTTCTCTTTGGGTTTTGCTAGTTGGACAAAACAAGCCCTTTAAGATGCCATCTTCAACTGTGGAAGCTTATTCCGTTTTCTATCTCCCTTTTTTCTTTCAATGTATAATTTAAAAGATTGAAGTTTTTATAGCAACATGCGCGTACAGTATTTTCTAGAACAAAGATAACACTCCGCATATGTATTTCTGTTTGCAGGCTTGTCTTTTTATTTTCTATTTTCTTCATGTTATCTCCTGTTTTTTTTTTCGTGGCGCTATTACTTCCAACTCAGGAGGAAGGAACATCAAGAGACGAGAGGCACAGGAAACAAAAGGCAGACAATGAGCAGAGCGAGAGCAAGCCATCGCGTTCCCTATCTTCCTGAATCAGAGGGCATGAATATGGAGGAGACAAATGTCTCCGAAGTTCACAGAAGCAAATGTTTTACAAATTACCAGACTGCAGCAAACTGAATTAACACGATCTTATTTATAGGAATGATGCTTCTCGTAGCTGCGGTGCTATTTTATGCTTTACGCGGGAGATTGTTTATGCATAAAGGACATCAGAAATGATGTTTTTATATACAGTGTGCACGAAGCTGCTGCGTGCATGTATTCGATTATGGCTGTACGTGTGTGTTTTGAGAGTTAATGATGTGTGGAGCGGTGCTTGGGGGGTCTCTCATTGGGTAGGAGACGCTGGCCTATTATCCGAGATGTGTCTTTATAGGAATAAAGCATTGTCACTTTGTGTGTGTGTGTGTGTGTGTGTGTGTGTGTGTGTTTCATCTGCACAGGGAATAGCACACACAGTAAAACTTTAAATCAGTCCTTTACTCAGTCTAACCAGGAGCTCCAGAGAAATACTGGAGCCTGGATAAGTGTAAAATGTTGATTTATGTGGAGCATCGATTTTCTTCCTCACAGTCTCTGAAGGAGTGTTTTATTCAGGACCCGAGGCTTATAATATCGTGGCTCACTGCTGTCTCTTTGGCCGTCTCGCCTGCAGCACAGTGTTATGTGCTGGGCTGATTAACCTGTTTATGCGCAGCTCCAATTGACATATGTTTTTTATGGCTTTTAAAGTGAAACTATTTACCTCGCTCCTCTGCCTAAACTCGGCTATCCTTTAAGTTTCCAGCGTCCCGGAGTCGTTCACTGGTTCTCAGCGCAGTCTGCAGAGACAGATCCGGATGTACGAGGAGCCACAGTGGCCTATATATTCCTTTTTTTGTTTCCTATCGGCATTAAATATCTAACAGCAGCCCTCTCTCTGCTTCCCCTCCAGTCTGATCTCGTCCAGACGATACTACTTCGAGATCCTTCACAAGCAGGATGACAAGGGCTCGGATCACGTGGAAGTCGGGGTAAGCGCCTCCATCCAAACAACAGAACTCACTTCATCTATTTTGCCTCTCTGTCTACATCTTTTTTTCTTTCATTTTCCTCGCAGTTTTTTTTTTATTAACTTCAACTCTCTGACTCTCGGTATATGAAAATGGTTTCACCTGTCTGGAGAAAGCATTTCCCTTTGGCAGGAGAATTTCCATTTAGTTTTAACTTGTACCCTGTGTTTAAAAGTGTCAGAGTGGTGAGTGAGCAGGAGAAATGAAAGGAGAGCGTTTGAAGTGGAAAGCTCTCCTCCCCTCCCTCCTTCACTGTATAGTACTTTGCATTTTCTGCCTTTTTTTTTTTTCCTCGGAGTCATCTGGTCCTAACTGTATGTATTCCCCCCGCTTGTTGTTTTCCTCAACGAACCTCCCAAACTGTCCTCCATCACTCTCCTCCTTCACCTTCCTCTCATCAGTTGCTCCTCTCTGTCTAACTTTGTTCTCCTTCTCCACCCTCCTCCTCCTCCTCTTGTTCGTTTCAACTCTCCTCTGCGCCATTTCTCTCTCTCTGTGGCGCTCGTGGTGTTCTGCACCTCAGGCAAAGCTCAGAGATGAGTGGGGCTTAATTTCGATATGAAGTTTCGAGCGAGAGCCCACACGCCTCATGTGAGCCTGCACTTTGAGTGGGAGGGCAGATGATAAAAAGAGATCGCTGGTGTGTGCATGGAATGGATCTCTTAACAAGCCTCGGGTTATCGCCATCGCGGTGACCATCATCATCATCAGCCGAGCGGTGCTGCTGGAGTTGCACTCTTTCTTACACAGAACTTTTGTGTCATTTTATTCACCCTCAAGGTTAATGATTTTTTCTTTTTTTTTTCGCTGCTTCTTTCTCATTCTGGCTTTATCACCTGCAGACTGTCTGAGTGCCTCTGGCAACGTTCCTCTTCTGTTCTCTCCGAGCAACTCCTGTTTGTTTCTCCCTATATGTTTTATACTTAACTGTCCTGTCATGCTTCGAGGTTTCACTAAGTGTTCATCACTTCACAAATCCTCAATCATTGCCACATTTTTTTCCAGTCCTGCTGTAGTCTATTCTCTGCAGTATTCTGGTCTCCTTAGCCTTCAGTCTGTTCGGTGTCATTCAGCTTAAATTGGATTTGGGATACTGAACTCGGAGAGCTCTGCGGTGCCAGGAGGATCACACATGAACCCGACGGGGGAAAAAATACACAAACAGATGACTTTTTGTGTGAATGAGGAAGGCACCATACAAGCAACTTCATTACAACCCTGCCATGCTGACTCTTGGGCCTCTAGATTACTTTGATGTGCAGAATTTGACTAAATCAGCTGGTAACTGCTCACGACGACGTTTTCTCTTGAGTTTCACGCGGGCGGTGCGACCCGATAGCTATTATTGGCAGGTCTCACCAGTACTGTACAGGTGCTGTGGGATGCTGCGGGTCATTGATGTGAGTGTGTTATGAATATGCTGCTAATTACGCGCAAGTGTGACGAATAAATTACAGCCCGTGACAGCCGCATCCCAGCAGCAAACAAATCCCTCCCCTATAGTGGGAGAGCCTCTGGAGTTGGTGAGATACACCACAAGGCAATAAAACCTGTGCACCAGCCAAATGGGTGCAAGTAGGTCCATGGAAGTTTTGAAAGCAGGTAACGGGCTGCTGTCGGACTGGTGGCTCAGCTCTCTACAACCATGCTTTACCAGTAGGAAACCAGTGTGGCTTTAGCTTTTTTTGACTTTATGTTATGAGACAATTCCCAACACTCAAATATGTTTATTTTTTTCCATCTTTCTAAAGCAGTGGTTCTCAAACTTAGGATTGGGATCCACATGGAGGTCCCAAGATAATTTCAGGGGGTCGCCAGATCATTGTAAAAAAAATAAAAATGAAAATAAAGCTCACATTTATCAAATAAATTTGTATTAGGGCTGTCAAAATTAAAAGTGTTTACTTCTTGTCAATGTTATGATTTGATTCTGCAATATTATTATTATCCTTTTTTTGCTCTTTTTTTGAAATTATTTTATTTTGTTTTTATATTTTTTTCCCCTTTCAATTCAATACATTCATTCATTTAAAAGAAAATGAATGTGTGAATATAAAGAGATGAATCGGTGGAATTAACACATTCATTTTTAACGTATTAATGCATGAAGTTATTACTCATGCCGTATTAAAAATTCAAATTGGGGGGGTCACGAACACAAAATGATGTTATCTTGGGAGTCGTGGCTCTAAAGCAAGTCGGGATATGAATCACAGCCATCACCCGTGTGGCTTGTAGCCTAGAAATGGGCTCAAGGATTTCATTTAGAATCTTAACTAAATTTGAAAATAGAGATTTGCTTGTTTGCCTTTTTAAAAAAAAAAAAAAGGTGTTATGTTATGTCACATATGTGGTAATATACATGTTCCATTAATTAACTGAGAAAAACATAAATGAGAACAACAACAACTCGTTCCATCGTCTCCTTTTCACCTCCATGACGAGGGAGAGCTGGGAGGTTGAACTAACTGGCATTGATGCTGCCCTCTAGAGGATCAGGTGGCAAAGATCATGATGCTTCTTTCTTCCAACCTCCAACAACATTTCAGGCATAAAAACTTTCCTCGAATCAAACCCTGCTTACGGTACTCCAAGCCGCTGTGTTGCGTTTCACCCTTTCCTGAGCCTTTAACCTTCATTCAGAACTTAAACTTGACAAATTATCTCCTTGTACGGTTGAAGTGACGAATGGATTAATCTCCCGGTTCTTTCAGCCCTGCTTTGGTCCCGACCAACACCTGAGGGAAATACCCTAATATATTCACAACCTAATCATTTTTGACTCTTTTCTGCCATTTGGTGGATCCAGCGGACAGTTTTCAGAATCTTACTACTTGCTGAAGGCCTATTAACCCCAAAACACTAACGTTGGGTGGTTTTCACCCGCACAGTTCTTATCATGTGATTTTCATTGTAGTGCTGCTGTCTGAGCTGCATGGGTCCTTGTTTAGCTTCAGGCTGCTCATTGATGTCATTAATGGTATGTTTGTTTCCCACCTCCCATGTATGGTTTTTTCAAGAGGCATGCGTTAGTGATAGAGGGTAACATATTTTATGGGTGGAATTTACCCACCTAATTTTGCTGCCTTTTTAGAGGGTCCCCCATGACACCTTTTTTTTTTAATTTTATGTGATGCTAAGGCTGCTGCCTCCGCGACCCGACTCCGGATAAGCGGGAGAAGATGGATGGATGGATGGATGGATATTGTATATTAGGAAATGAAAAAAGACTATTACAATTTGGCATGCAGTGTTTTACTTTTCTGCAAGGTGGCTCGGTGGTTAGCGCTGTTGCCTCGCAGCAAGAAGGTCGCCGGTTCGCGTCCCGGTGGGGGCACCCGGGATCTTTCTGCGTGGAGTTTGCATGTTCTCACCGTGCAGCGTGGGTTCTCTTTGGGTTCTTCGGCTTCCTCCCACACAGTCCAAAAAGATGCTGAGGTTAATCGGTGATTCTAAATTGTCTGTAGGTGTGAATGTGAGTGTGCTTGGTTGTCTGTCTCTAAGTGTAGCCCTGTGATAGACTGGTTACCTGTCCAGGTGAACCTGCCTTTGCCCTGAGTCAGCTGGGATAGACTCCAGCCCCCAGTGACCCTAGTGAGGATAGATAATGGATGGATGGATGTTTTGGTTTTACATAAATTGATGAAAACTATTTTTTATCCGGAATATTATATCGGGTCAAATATACCCGGCGTTAGTGACGGTGTTACTAATTTTAACGTTAGTGTTCTGGGGTTAAGAGAACAGAGAACATGAACACAACACAGTAACGCCTTAAAACCAAAAAACTCTGAACCACAAAACAATGAATCGCTCCGAACAACTTTAATAAATGTTCCACTTGGTTTGACCCCAATTAGATGACACGGTTATTTTTCTCTACTGTTAAATAAAAATGTTCTGAGAGCATCATTAAAACACAGACATTATTTAAGCCAACATCATCTTTAATCTCGGTACCTGTAGCACCCGTCCCCTCTAGAATACACACCTTAGTGTGTTTTTAAATGCTTGGCTGTTGCTGTTTTTGACTCCTTGTATTGGAGGAGACATAACAGCCTCCAGCCCACCTCGGGGTGGTCAGTGGAAAGCCAACGCTGACTAAAATGGAAGAAAGGGAGCGAAATGTAAAAAAAAAAAGAACTACAGGCCTGAAAAATCTTTTGCACAGGCAATTAAGATTCGCGACTTTCAAAGTAAAGGTCTTAGTCTCTTAATGAGATCTCACTGGCTTGGTTTAAGGACAAAGAGTGAACGGAGCCACAAGGAAGGAGAGGAGGATGAAAGGAGGAAGAAATGGGGCAGGAGTGTGACAAAGAACTCATTAAGCAGAGCCACGATGATTAATCGAACAGTTGCCAACCATTAAATGAATTAATTAATCAACTATTTTGGTAATTGATTCATCTGTTTGATTCGAGAAAAGTCCAAAAATGATCCGAATCAAGCTCTAGAAAGTTGAATATTTTCTGGTTTCTTGACTCTTTTATGATTTGAGGATGTTTTTTTCCACCATATTTGAATATTTTGTAGAGCAAACAACTAATCAGTTCATCAAGAATTAGTTGCAGCCGCCTCAATATACAGGGAATTAACTGAAGGCCTTTATCTGAAGTATTTCTCTGCCTTGTGGTATTTGTCATTCAAATCTTCTTAACATACTTTGCCAGTCATCCAGACACACTGTTCATGTGATTATGCCGACTAGCGAATCAAGGTCATGCTGAAATCCATCTCCAGCTTTCTGTTTTTCTCTTTCTTCCTCTCAGCCAACTACCCATAGGTGTGTACTGGTAGAAACAATTTAATGAAGCATATAAAAGTCATGCAGCAGATCAAGATTTTGTGTGCGGGACAGTGTGTGTGTGTGTGTGTGTGTGTGTGTGTGTGTGTGTGTGTGTGTGTGTGTGTGTGTGTGTGTGTGTGTGGCACGCTGTCTCACAAAAGGCCCCTGTGTGTGATTTAACAGCGGAATACATTTCACACCTTGACAAAAATAGCAGATTTACCGTGACCAGCCCACAACAGCATAAGCCCAGGGCTCACATAAATCCACAGAAGCCCAGGCACTCATTTGTTAAAGAGCAGATAGTGTGGATTCACAGCTCGTCCGCCTGTGTTCTGCGCAAAAGCTGCGATTGTGTGGTCAAGGGTGGACTTGTTTCCTCTGGGTTTTGTTTAGTAGCACTTCCTTCAGAAGAAATGAAAGAGAGCGAATATCAACTAATGCACAAGTCTGAAAGTTACCTTTTGGCGAGAAACTCAGAAGCCTTGTTCCCTTTCGCTGCGTTGGCCTCTTTCTATTTCTTTGTGTGTACAAATTAGGGAAAATGGCCGCGGGAAGGCGGAACACAAACAGGATTAGAGACAGGAAGAGGCAGGTTTGGAAGACACCGTGCCTTCCCCAAGGGGGATGGAAACAAGCGTATATGTGTTTTTGGAGCGGCGGGCCAATGAACGAGGAGATTGTTGGGTTGTTTGGGATGAGCAGGCAAATTACCAAAGCCACACTTTGGCTGAACCTCTCCGCCACAGACTCCACATACCTTCCTTCACTTTGACTTCAAATAAAGCCATTTTTAGACTGTTTTTCAATCGGATTGCACGATATGATAGGTGATTTAGTGAACCGCAGTCTCATTAACTTTCTTAATTACCGTATGGATCTTTGTCGGTGGAACGCGGGAACCTTTCCACTGGCGTAATGGAAAACATCTATTGCTAGCGATGTGACAGAACGGAGGAAAGCGTTGGCCATTAAACGGTATGATTAAGAGGACGAGGGAGTGAGAGAAAGAGGAGAAGAAAGTCATGCCTTAATTAGCAATGGCAAGTTTATGGACAGGCAGGGGTGTGGGATTTAAATGCAGGGTTTTAATGGCCCTGTTTTAGCACTCCTGCCAGGCCAACTTTCAAACTGTCCGCCGCCTTAAACGCACACCGATGACTGCACACACACTCCCTCGGTCATGGGGTGTGTTCACATGCACACACACTCAGGCCTCTCAACATCTGCCTTCCCTTCTCAATATAAATCAGCAGTTGTCCGAGCTATCTGGAGCCAGCTGTTAGTGCGTCTCTCTGCTTTGGAAATAAATTAGCTTTCTCTTTGTTTCTTCATCACTTAACCGGTTTCTCTGAATCTAGTTCAGCGGCTCTCAGACATATGGAGCTGCGTTCTCCGCTTCATTTCACTTTGAGGTTCCCGCTGCCTTTTCCTTTACCTTTACTTTGTGTTTTTTTAATCTCATTCACTGCGCTTTTTATCATTACCGTGCTCACATCTGCTTTTCTCCTTCCATACGTTTCTTTGATTTCCATTTTGAAAAGGTTCCAGATTAAGATGAATTAAGTTTTTTTTTTTTTCTATACATGATTGTTTCTTTTCGCCTCATTAAGCGAGACACCGTACAGACAGAAGAGTTTTTAAATTTGTGCCTGTGTTCGTTTGAGGAGGTCACTCTGGGAGAATTGAATGCTCTTTAAAGCACCATTACACTGTCATGCTCTTTGTCGTCTTATCCTCTAGAGGGCACTATCAATGCCAGCGAGCGCAACTGCAGTTTGATCCTCCCAGCTCTCCCTCTTTATAAGTATGAAAAGTGCAAGATATTAAATCTCGAGTGGAAAACGCTTCTTCTTCTCGTGATCAGTTAAAATCAAACCGTATAAGCAGTTATTATTATTCTCATTCATGTTATTCTCACTCTCGGAACCTCTGGACCGACCGTGAGCCTGCAGGGATTTGAAGCTGTTAGCAGAGCTAACTGTTGCAGCTCTCTTTCTGACTCATATGCCAACTTTCCTCTTGTCATCACGCAGATTTGAACAGACACATCCCAAAGAGCACCATCCCACACATGACATACCATTTCATCATTAGAAAGGAAGTTACGCCGAGCCTTGTCACCCACGTTTATTGTGTCTTTGTCATGTTAACTTTCATACGCTTTACACTGTCTTCATCCCGTCTCACTGTCTCTGTGCCGCCAAATCCTGCAGAAACACAGATTTTTATGTATGGGAAATATCTTTAGAAATGATGCTATAGAGCCACTGCTATAGCTCACCTGGTTGACCTGGCGTCCCATGTGCAGGGCTACCGTCCCGATGTGGAGGTCATGAGTTCGAATCCCGCTCGTGACCCTTTCCCACACGTCTTCTCCCCTACTTTCCTGTCTCTCTCTCACTAACACTATCAATAAAAGGCCAAAAAAATAACTTTAAAAAAAAGAAATGATGGGTTAAGTATAGAATATATTTAAGTCGTATTTCTTGTTAGATCCTACCATCCAATAATCTTGTCGATGATCGCTCCAGAGTTTTTGTTGCGCTATTTGGTTCATCTCTCATTCAATGCTTTTTAGAAACTGAAGCATATTTAGGTTATATGGAATCTGTCAGATGGTGTTATTGCATGATTTGAATCTGCTGTGCTATCATAAGGCAGTTGTTACGTCTTCTCATCGTATTTGTGCCGTCCTGCTGATTCTGTTTGATTCGATCTCGATTTACATCCTTGCCAGGCTAGTTATTCCTATTTCCTGTCATCCAAAGTACCTGCATGTCATAGGTGTTTTTTTCATGGCCAAGATGTTTTTTTTTGTACATTTGGCCGGATGTGACTCTAGCGAGAGTGTGACGAACCAGTTTCCCCTCGGAGCACAGAGGGCGCCGCTGTAGATGCAGTGACTACAGCGTAGCAGTAATTGCTATGGATATAGGAGTCATTTGTCTTTCTGAAATGTCTGGTCTGAGAGACTTTGGCTGATGTATAATTCAACATTAAAAATCAAACACTCCGTCTCTGTATCCACCTCCTCATCTTTCTCTGAATATTGTTCCTTCATCCCTCGGCAAGACATGATTTGATGCGAAAAACAAGCCGCTGCTGTCACGTCACCCACTGGAATGGAGAGTGGCATTTATCCTCTAGCATGTAAATGTTTAGTTCTATTTAGTTGTCAATTGAAATAAGAGTATAATCATTCAGGAGCTTATGTCTTTGTCTCCACGCTGTAGTTTTTTATTTTTTAGCTAGGTGCTTTTTCTTTCGCTGTCTGCATCCTTGTCAACTTTCATTGTGCGAAGGTTCTGCAACGGCATGAGCAAAGCGTCAGAACACCAGCAGTCTTTTGTGTCTTCTGTGCTCTGCTGGGGAGGTATTTGTTCAGAGCCTGTCAAGAGTCTCTCCTTGATGCTCCGCTGCCAGGCGCTTGTCAATGGGCAGCGCCGCAGATACACAATTTCCATTACTGCCGATGTTAACGTTCACACTTTGTTTCTCTTCTTACCAAATCTGTCAGAACTTTTTTCTCTTTATCATCTCACGCGTGCGACTCCTCTGCTCGGGAGATAAATGCATCATTAATAAAAATCTTGAATGCCGACTTAAACGGCTCGCTCGGTCTAAACAAAAAGCATATCGAGTGAAATATAAATGCCTGTTTGTAAGTGGCATGCCCCAAAACGACTGCATTCATTTTCTCGGAGTACAGTTTAGGCTGCACTGTGGAGTGATCTGCAAGTAGTACTCCAGATGTCTGTGTTGTTCCCAGAATTCAATTTATTTCTTTATAAGCAATCTTCTCATCTGTCTCCTGGAAAGAAAGCAAATAAGCGTATATATCCCTAAATGTTGAGCTCTAATTATTTGGAGGTAATTTTGGTTAATAATACAGAAAAGCTTTGAGTCAAATTGCAGAGAGAACATTCAAGGCATCTGTAAATACTCTGCCTTATTACTTGCTGGTAACAGAAGTTGTTGTTACCCAAAGTGGCCCTTTCCCCTAAAACCCTCCTAAAACCCAACACTTATTCAAAGAGACAAACACTCAAAGGTTATTAACATGCGCTCTCATTAGCTTGTTAACTGCCACGTCGCCTTCTTCGCGCCCCGAGGCATAATTCTTGGCTTATTAGCGACGTGTCATTCTCGGCGGTTGCCATGGCCGAACAGTTGTCTGGCAACGGGGACACGGAGGCAGGTCAGCGAGAGCACCTGTGTTCTGTGTTTTATTCAAACCGATAATGAGTGAGCGCACACGGTTTGCAAGGCTTTAGCAGTTGTCCTGGCAATAGAGCGAGAGTTGTGTCTACCACTACGAGCTGTCTGACAAAGAGTCTCATTTTCGAGATGAATCCCGATCACGTGGCGTACCTGAGAAGGACGCAGCGCGCCGACGAATGCTGTCAAAACTGAGCAGCATCCGTCAGACGCCGTAAAGGTCTCGACTTGAATCCCCAAAGCCTTTTTCATGACTTCAGAGTTTTTTTTTTTATGTTCGTCTTTTTTTCTCCATCCGCTCTTGACTAAATTATGACGGCAAGCAGCTGAAGTCCCTCTCCAGTTATTGATTATAGCCCTAAAAACTTATCTCCGTGCATCAAAGTTACGGTTAGAGAAGTTTCTCTCCATGAAAATAATCCCTTCCTGCCTGAAAATGATTTAAGTGTAACTCCACACTGGCTCTGGCTTCACAGTGTGTGGATCGAAGAAGCCCACCGCTCATGATGTGCCTTCTAGCATGTAATAAACACCATATGGACATGCTAACGAGGTTAAAAGCTAGATTTTGTACTGGATGGGGTCTTGAACAAAAGACAGAATGCACAAGCTCACCTGAGATCATATTACTGCTCCTCCATGCCTGATCTAGCCCTGATCAATTTCTTAATTTATCTATTTAACTTGGACAACTGAAATCAATCTATCACATGTCTATCCGTGTCTACCGTTCTAGATCAGTTCACACGCTGCATATTTCTGAACTATAAGGCTAGCATGTTCAGTGTTTTCCTTATTGTCCAGAAGTCCAATAAAGAGACCAAACTCAATAATGCATTATTCAATCTCCTGAGCGTGCCTTCTCTGGCTGTGCCACTCAGCTTCAAGCTTATTCAAGATGTAAATTTTTAAAGACGTAAGGTTCAACTGAAGTTTGCTGCTGATCACACGGACAAAGAAAAAATGCCTTCTGGAGAAAAGTTGCCTGGTCAGGGGGAAAGTAAAAGTTTAGCTGTTTGGCCACATTGACCAGAAATATGTTTGGAGGAGAGAAGGTGAGGCCCTTAATCCCAAGAACACCAAACCTGTCGTCAGGCATGGTGGTGGTAGCATCATGCTCTGGGCCTGTTTTGGTACCAGTGGATCTGGTGCTCTACATCAGGGATCTCCAACTCCGGTCGTCATGAGCCACTGTCCTGCAGGTTTTAGATGTTTCCGTGCTGCAACACAGCTGACTCTAATTAATGGATCATTAACAGACTTGTATAGAACTTGACAACAAGCTGTTGGAGATCCATTAATTGGAGTCAGGTGTGTTGCAGTCCAGAAACGTCTAAAACCTGCAGGACAGTAGCTCACGAGGACCGGAGTTGGAGATCCCTGCTCTACGTGAAGTAAATCGATCATGAAGAAGGAGGCTTACCTCCACATTCTTCAGGAAAACTTGACATCATCAGCCAGAAGGTTGGGTTTTAGGTGTTCCAACAAGACAACGACACCAAACACACATCAAAGGTGGTAAGAAATGGCTAAATCGGGCTAAAATTAAGGTTTTAGACTGGTCTCCCCAAAGTTCTGATTTAAATAAGTCTATGTCAGAAAGCCAACAAATTTAGCTAAACTGTACTGTCAAGAGGAGTGAGCAACCTAAAGCTGGTGGACGGCTACCAAAAGCACTTAATTCAGGTTGAAATGGTCTGAGGACATTTAACCAAGTATTGGAGTTACTGTATGTATATTTTTGACCCAGTCGATTTTGGAATATTTCCAGAAAACCTGTAATCTATGGGGAAAAAAAGCTAAATAATGGTTGTGACTGAGAGGTTTTGATGATGCCAGCATACAAAATTCAGTGTTATAGGAGTCTTTGGGAACTCAAGACTGCCACAACATACATCACAGGTAAACTGTTCACGACTGTATGTCTCATTTGGTAATTTAGTCAGTTTTCCAGGTTCTCCAGTCCTTAAAGAAAAACAAACACAGGATTTTATTGTTAATGATCATACAGTCACATCCAAACTACCCTGTATAAATAAAGGTGAAAAAACATACATAAGAGCAGCGTAGTCCTGGTCTCTTCTTACCTTTTCCCCCCCGAGGCGAATGTCGTCAGACTTGTTAACATCTGTCTTGTTCTGCTGTCCACCCTGCCGGTGATTTTCTTTCTGTTTACCACCGCACCACTTTGGGCCTAAAGCCAGGTGTGTGGGAGTAAGACACAGAGCGAGAGAGAGAAAATAGATAGAAAGCACACAGCGAAGCGCTCTGTCCTCTCTGGAACCAACGGACACGGATAACAGCTGGACAGCCTGCAAAGACTGCAGCACAACCGGTGAGACGACACCGACCGGAAAAAAAAAAAAGAATGAAAATGTTTATTTCCAGGAAAAAATTCTAAACGGGGCCGTCGTCCAATAAATGGAAGTGTTTACTTTCTGCTAATCTTATTTGACCTTAAATCTCAAACGATTTTTACGTATACTTGGAAAGGTTAGATGGTTTCATTATGTTATTACCCCTTATGTGTCACATTAACAAAACAACTTTATATCCATTGCGCCTCAGGCTTCGGAGAAACCGATTGAATTAGAGGAAACAAACACAGCAGCCAGCAGTCTGCTCTCTCAGAAGCAATAAACTCCTAATCATCGAGGGATAAAAAATAACCGATGCCTGATGGAACCAGAGGCAAACTACCTGTGTGTGTGTGTGTGTTGGAGCTGGAATGAACGAACAGTGTGTGTGTTACTCTGATGGGTATCAAACCACACACACAATGAGCGGGACCCACTTTCGGTCATTTGATTGAAAACGATATCAAACCTTCATAAGTCAGTGGGCGGTCCAGGCCTGATGAAACAACACTGCTGGCTGCCTATTGTCATTTTGCTCTGAAATTGGTACTTTTTATTATTTCCCCTTGGATATTGATTTTTTTTTCCCTCTCTGGTGAACTTGTAGGGCCAGTGAGCAAGCCTCTGCTCCTTCCTGCAGCTTCCTGTCCACACAGTTGTTCAGGAGCTACACTCGTACTGAGCGCGCTCACACAAAAAAAATACCCAGACTGTGTGTGTGTGTGTGTGTGTGTGCATGCATATATCACACACCAGGTAGGAGGAAATTCATCACAAAATACACGAGGCCAGACGACGAACAAGAGAAAATTTTCACATCAGCTCTCATTTGAAATTTAACAAAAACATTCCCGGCTTGCGGCTCTGAGCTGTAAAGCTGAGCCATCTTAAGCAGCATTTCTTTGCAGAGACATGTCCTTTTTTTTTTTTTTTTTTCATTTTACATTGCAGAAATACAGCGAACCAATTACGGCTGAAGCCACAGTGGAACAAAAACGGTGCTGCAATAAAGAGATGTGGAGGAGATACGTGATCAAAAAGGCTAGAAAGTAGAAACTGAGATGGACTTTTCTGTGTGTTTTTTTTTTTCCCAAGTTCAAGATTTTGTTGTTGTATAAAATCCAAGTGAAGTTCTTGATGAGGGCTCACTTGTGGTTTTCTAGTATCCTTCTGCTCCGAGTAACATCTCAGAGGATCAGTGGAAAGGCTTGCCTGCTTCCTGCGTCCTCACCCCTTCCTGTGGGAGCTTGGAAACTGCCGAAGGGTGTTAGACTTTTTTTTTCACAGAAATCGTTTTCACACACAAGCACGAGTGTCGATATTAAAATGAATGTTGGATTTCTTTTATCTGGTGTCCTGCTATTGTCTGTGCAACACTGCCACCACTGATGTCGAGACATTACACTACAGCTTCATTCAGGTGAACCTTTTAAACTGCAACTCGACTTTTTTTTCCTCGAGTTTGTCCGTGACAGACGCCTTCTGGTTTTGACCTTGATGACGATCACCCTGAAATAACGGCACAGCACCGAAGCCTTTGGTGGCCTGTGGAGCTGCTCCCTGCTGCTGCCGCTCAGCACGGCGCTACGCTGTGTCCTTGTTTGTTGTTGTTCTTATATATATGTGCACTTCTGTGGGAATGTGCGCTGCTGTATCAGTGAACCAGCATGGGTGCGAATCACAGGGAGCGCACTATAGATATGGCAGAAAACAAGTGGCTTCTTCTTCTTCTGTGTCAGAAATTGACGCCACAGTCTGGGCTGCGTTTATGACAAAATGCCAGAGAATCCAAAAGCGGCGTGTTTGTTTGTTATGCGTACACGTGTGCGTACACACATTTGCATGAGCCTGAGGAGGGTGTTTATATTTGTATTCTCAAGCCGAGGGTTGGAAAATGACCTGTCTCCTGTGATTATATCCTGAGTAACCAGAAGTGACGAGGTAATTGTGAAATCTATTTAAAAGAATTGCAGCTTGTTTCTCTCCCTCGCTCTCGCTCGCTCTCTCTCTTTATTTCTCTCTTGACGTTTCTCTGCTTTCAGGTCATTACTTAGATCTTATTTTTCTACACCTACCCGTCACCGTCCTATTCATGCGGCCCTGTTCTGGCATTGTTCACAGTCTATTTTCCCTTTTTTTTTTTCTCTCTCTCTCTCTTGTTTGCCTCATGGCGTCGCATTTCTTGTTCTGTTCATGTTCCACGTTGGCCATTGTGCTTCCTCTTTTCTCTCTCTCTCTCTCCGGGTAAGTGTGTTTATACAAAAACCCAGCATCAGATCGATCCTGTGATGTCGCTGAGATCAATAACACAGAGAGTGTCACAGTTTAGCCGGCAAAGAGTGATGGACGATTTCTGCTCGGCTTACACTTTCCACATGTTGGCATTTAGTTTTCTCTTCTCATTCAATCCCTTTTTTCTTTTTTCTCTCTCTTCCTCACCCACAGTGGCGTCCCTTCCTTCCCGGTCTGAAATATGAAGTGATCGACTCGGCCTACATCTCTCTGTACACAGGTAAGAACTACTCATCCCTGCTGGTACGTTGCATGGAAAGCTTTGCTGTCATCTTGCCATGGAAATAAACTGAATTTAGGGGTAGGTTTCTTTTAAATGGAATGGTTTTTTGAGGTTTCTGTGTAAGTTTCTTGTCTAGCTGGGAACTTAACAGCTTTGTTGGTCTAATCTGGTTTGTATTATCAGAAAAATACGACCATTTAAGCCACTTGAACCCTGTGTTTACGTATATTTAATGGGCACGCACACATATATAATCACATGAGCTAAATTAAATAACGGTAAGCAATCAGAGGGTTGAAAATCGACAGCTTTGGTAGGATTGTTCTGGAAGCCCTCTAGGTGCCATTAAGCTCGCAAGATGTCATTTTCCAGGCCACAGTGTTGGAGAGGCACCTAAAACTAATTTTCTGTGGGGGTTAGAGTGGAACCGAAGCCCGCGAGGCCGATCACAGTGATGCGGCTCGTGACAGGAGGTGAGAATCAGGTGATAATCAAACCTTTGGGGGGGGGAGGCTTATGAAGCTCTTTGGTAAAGAATTGGATTTGAGTTAATGCATTTTGGGACAACGTTTAGTTCAAGACCAACTCGGGTTCTTCGTAAAGTACAATAAGCCTTTAAGTGGGTGGAGGATTCTCAAATGTAGAATAATTTAATCAATGTGGTGCTCAGAAAAAATCTCCACCAGGCTATCTGTAATCTAATGTCAGCCCACTTTGTTTTCTGCTTCTATTGTGTCCCTCAAAAAATTGTATAGATCTTGAGAAAAGGCTTAAAAATTGGCATTTTCCTTCCCTTTTCTTTTCTTTTCTTTTCTTTTATTCATAGGGCACGGGGCTTTCTTGCAGATGTCACACAGCAAATCTTCCCAATGCGGGGCCAAAGAGAGGATACAGAATCTAATAGATGCTCTATTTTTATCTATAGGTGTCACTCATAGCGAAGATGAGAACACTAGCTCCCGAGTAGACGTCTAACCTCTATAGCTCCGAGAATAGTAATGTGTCACAAGGATTCAGTATCGTTAGCGGTTGGGGGGGAGAGAGAGAGAACGCCTGCTGCACAGAAAATGATGTGTGGACTTGTCGTCTTGGGCGTTGTGTGGATGTATGCCAAATCCTGCCTTCTTGTTTATGACAAGTTATGTCAGAGAAGAATGAGGGCCCGTACAGTATATGAGGTCATCATCTCCTCATCACTCCACCCATTCGTCCCCTCCCTTTATGTCACGCTCTTTTTTTTTTCCCCCCTCGCTAGTTTTCTCCATTCTCTCACTCTGGAAAGTACTCGATATTCATCCCCGTTTGAGAAAAACATTAGGTCGCGTACTCCTCAACACTTGTTCTCGCCGGGTTTAATTAGGTGTCTGATAGGCTTTTTAGTTAACGTTGTTGTGTGTTTTTTTTGCTGTAATAAGAAGCACATCGTTTCTTGGCGGTGAAATCGTGCCCATGCTCCGTGCACTTGCCCTTTGCAGGCTTGTAGCTGGAGGCTAAGAGATGCTCAGCAACCAGTGTCATGTCGTACAGAGACTGTGAATCCACAGATATTTTGACGTTTGTTAGCCCGGGAAGTGATCCCAAACTAAGCTTAGTGCCAAACTTACAGAATGCTCATGTGGATGCTTTTCTTTCTGCTAGTATTATTTACCATTATTATCAGCCTAATTGTCACTGTATTGACAGGACAGTTTACTCCAGTTTTTGAAGCAAAATCTCACGAGTGCGAGCCAAATACAGTTCTGTATTAGCATAACACTCCCATACATTTTATTGTTTTCCCTCTGTTTACCAGTGAAAATACATAAACCTCGATGGCAGCAGTTAATGTGCGACGTTACACAATCGCAGCCGCATAAACTCTGACATTTACTGCACAGACAAGGGAATACAAATAAGCACAAAACAATAAACAGTATCCACGTTGGTGTGGTATTACCCCGCGGGGGAGGCTCCGGCTCAATATCCGTGCTGTGCGTAAATTCCCGCTGTAGTTTCTATGCTAACTCGGATGTATAATATGCGAAACATGATGCAGAATGAGACGGTACAGCTCCATTGTTTTGTGTGACCGTGGCCTTGTTTTGAGGATCTCGGTCATGTAGATAATCGGTTCATCTTGGCGAGGCCCGTGTGGAGTGGAAACCGGGAATGTGATCAACAGATGTCTCATTGTTAGAAAATAGGAAGTTTGAAAATGCTGAGATGCACACACACACACACACACACACACACACCGACCGTGCACGCTCCACCCTCTGGAGGGTAAAAATGATGCTGACCACCCTGTTAATTATAAAGCATTTCTCCCGTCAGGCCTTGCTCCTGACATGCCATTAATCACACGTGCTCTCCCCTCCTTCGCCGCTATCGATTGGTATAATTATGACTCTGCTCTGTTCTGTTTTTGTTTACTTCCAACTTTTTTTTTTTTCAGCCGCTCTTCAGCTTTTGTTACCGTTCTCCTCCTCTTCCGCCGCTTCCTTTCTTTCCTTCCTTCCCCTCTGCCGCTCCTCTCGCCTCGCTTTTTTCCCTACCCGTCCTTTTCATAGACGGTAAAGATTTATGATGATTGCAGCGCAGATAACATTTTCTCTTTCACACGGTAAACATCAAATTTGTCGGCTGAGAGCATCAAAACAGTAAATGCGCCCGATGGATCTTCCTTTCTTCCTCTTTTACACCATGTCTGCTTTTAGCTCTGTACCTCTCTATCACAATTTTTTTTTGCCATTTCAGATGAGTCCAATCTGAAGATGAACAGCGTGGACCACATCCCACAGACCTTGGCCAGTCACATCCGTCTCCCGGAGGAGTCTCAGCCCCAGGGTCTGGAGGGAGGCAGCGTCGTGCTGCATGGAGCCGATATGCTGAAGCCGGATCCCAGGGACACCTTCTACAGCAGTAAATCTGCCACTCCTCATTTCGTGCTCTCCCCCCTTTTTTTTTTTTTCTCCTCATCCTGGTTAAATGCCTGATAGACTGTCTGGCTCACAGTCTCTGCAGCTGACATTTTATCTGTATTCAGACATGTCATTTGGTCTGGCTGGCTGTGCTCCATTTCTGGTGTGTTTTCCCTCCTCTTTGTCTGTCATTGCCTCGATCATCTCTCACCTTTCTGACTCCTGTGTTTGTTTAAGACGGAATCCAATACACATATTTGTTTGGCCGAGGTGTCAAATATTTACCTCCTCCTCTGTCCGTCTCTCTCTCCTCAGCGCCGATGATTGACCCCTCTCGCATGGAAAACGTTCTCCCGGCCTGTCTCTACTCTCCAACCTACGTGGTCAAAGATTTTCCCATCGCCAGATACCAGGGCCTGCAGTTTGTAAGTAACCTTCCCTCCCGGTCACAAAAGAATGATGTTTTTCTCTGAATCAGTTTGCGGTGTGCATTTTAATTGCCCGCTCTTGCTTGCAGCGAACCCTGCAGGGTGGTTAGAAATGCATCCCTTTTAACCCGCTGAAAAGTAGCTCATTACAGAGCAATATTCAGATCAAGTGGACGGAAAACAGAGAAGCCGAATCCATGCTGGTTACCACTGCATCCTTCCCTTTGTATCCAACAAAGCTTAGAGGAAGAAGGTTGTAGGTAGCGTTGAGCGCTGCTCCCCCCTTTAGGGCAACACAAGTTACTGCAGCTGCTGCGAATGAAGTTACACAGCAAGTTCATGTTAGATTTGAAAGGTAGCAAAATGCATCCTTATGTTGAAGGGGTTGACTGACATTTGCCCATTTTCCAGGTCTATCTGTCTTTCGTCTACCCCAACGACTTCACACGTCTCACCCACATGGAGCGAGAGAACAAGTGCTTCTACAGAGAGTCCCCGATCTACTTGGAGAAGTAAGGGCACTATTTCGTTTATCTCTCCGAGAGCCGAGCGAGCATTTGTCTCTGTCTTGTATATATGAGCGAGTGCACTGATTATGCAGAATAAGTGGCCAAGTGTCTGTGAATTTGATGGCGGTGATTCATGCGCGCGACCTCTCGCTAACAGATTAAGTTTATTATGCCGCGAGGCACATTGAAACTTCAACCTGCTGCTAATACATGTGGTCTCGTGTGTGTGTGTGTGTGTGTGCGCGTTGCCTCTTGTTTGTCTGCCAGGTTTGGTTTCTACAAATATATGAAGATGGATGAGGAAGAAGATGACAGACCATTCTTCTTCCCCAACCCAGATGGTAACTGATAATGAGCAAACACACACTCACGCATGCACCCAGACACACACATTAATAAATATACACATATGTATGTACGCTCATTCAACTCGTAGTCTCCTTCATGTCTCCAGACTTCCTCGAGGAAGAGGAGGTGGTCGATACGGAGGACGAAGCAGAGATCATTGGCACGCAGCCGCCCAGAAAGCCATCTCATCCCAGCCAGACCAGCCACACCTCAAACCCGTCCCATCAGCACTCAAAGCCGGGGCCCACGCAAGCCGGCAGAGAGGAGGAGGAAGAGGAGGAAGACCCCAACGAAGAAGAGGAAGGAGCAGTCGATAGCATCATACACCGCAGAGAAAGGAGACACTTTCCTCACGGCGACCGACAGATGGGTAGGGATTTGGACAGAGACTGGGGAAGAGATCACACCAAGGGGAGTGTAAGACAGGACCCCAGGATGGGCGTTAAGGAGGCCCAACCCAGGGCTCATCAGCCCGATATGGACACTGTGGTCCGGGGTCGCTCTCTTTCCTGGATCCACTCTGATCCTGCAGAGCTGGAGCCTGTCAGGAAAAGCGGGGGAACAGGTGGTGCAGGAGTGGAGAAAGGAGGTGAAACCCGGCCCAAGCTGAGCAAGTCTTCACTTCTTTTCCCCCAGAAGTCCTCCCTCTCTGCCCTCGCCAGCCGGGCCAGGCAGATCCTCAGCAACTCCGCCCACAGCAACAACCTCCACGATAGCAACAAGCTTCCTGGAAACAAGAAAGAGAAGAAAGAAGAGAACAAGATCTACATCACCAGACCGAGGCCCGCCAAGGAGCGAGAGAAGGAGAGGGAGAGGGAGCAGCGACGAGAGAGGAGGGAGGAGAGGATGTCTCGCCACCCCAGGGAGGTTTTTCCAGGTGTGTTTTTGTACCAAACTGGGAAGACCACAAGGCTGGTCAACCTGGGTGCCAAAGGACATGGTGGAGGAGGTGTAACAGGAGGTAGGAGCCTGATAAGTGCCCCTCAGCTCTGGCCCAACCCTCCTACAAAAGAAGGTAAGGCGTCTCCTCACAATGGAAGCATCAACCTACAGAATGAGAGTGTACATAAGTCTTCAAGCAAGGCAACAGGGGCAAAACAACCAGAGAAAAGCAAGAGGAAAGGCGAGCACCGGGATTTAAAGACTACCGTCACGACAGATGTGTCCAGGAGAGGAGACCTCCTGATCCGCCTGTCCAATCACCAAGAACCCCCTCCTTCTCCGGTTACCCCACCAAGGGCAAACTCCACCGAAAATACAATCCAAGGTCAGTCAAGGGTCACGTCTTACCTCAGGACCTCAGAGATTACAGAGTCCCAGCAGCAGCCAGACCCAGAACCCAACCTGGCCGACATCGACCGAGATACAAACCGCTCTAGCCCCGACCCCGATCCCGAGCCGGAACCGGAGGAGGGCGAACTGTCGGACTACAGCTACGAGGAGGTCGAGGCTCGGCCGGGCTGGGCAGAGGAGAGCATCAACTGGCAGAGGACTTTCTCGGTCAATCCGATGGACTTTGAGCTGCTGCGCTCTGACTGGAATGACCTGCGCTGCAACGTGTCTGGCAACCTGCAGCTGGCGGAGAGCGAGGTGGTGGACGTGCTGGCGCAGTACATGGAGAAGCTCAACGAACGCAACGGAGGGTGAGTGTGAAGCCGAGACAGTGAGAATATCATGAGACAAAGGGGGCTTCTGTTTCCCTGCAGCCTTGTAAGTTCAAATGTGGTTTTTATGTTAACCATAATGTGAAGATCAAAGCAATTTTACTCAGAGCATGTTGGTCATGCCCCGGTGCTTTGACGTCTTGTTAGCAGACCTCAGTGTGCTGATTACCATTTTCCGCTGTAGTGCTTATAAACCTTGATGTTGCTTGCGTGAGGTGGCTTCTCTCTGTTTTCGTTGTGCCCCTTTTCTTCTTTGCCTCCATTTTTTATTTTTTTTTGAAGCGTTGTACCGATGCACAAACGATAATTAACACAGTTGTGAGAATGATGCAAGAAACGCTGTTTTGTACTTGAAGCCCGTCTCTGTTTTCACAAGATGTTCTTTATCTCTGCCCCAGGATCTACACCCTGCTGCGAATCATCAATGTGGAGAAGCGGCGCGACTCGGCGAGAGGGAACCGCTACCTCGTGGAGCTGGAGCTAATGGAGAGGGGCCGCAGCGTGGTGCGTCTGTCAGAATACATTTACCTGCTGCTTCACCGCGGCAGGCAAGGAGAGGAAAGTCTGGAGAACACTGACTCTGCCCCAGCCTCGGCACCGGCGTCGGCGCCTTCCTCCGCCACGCCCAGCGTCACCACGCCGCCGCCGCCTCCTTCTACGAGGTCCCCCGTCCGGCCGGGAGCGACGCCCTGGAGCACTGCCTACGCTAAGCCTCTGCTCTGCCAGCCGGTCATGCTGCAGTGGAGGAGGGATGTCATGGTGCACTTTGTGGTGCCAGGTCAGTCATCCATAGAAGATGCAGCAGGAATGCATCATGAAGGGGATTGTTGTTTCTTTCATTCTTTTAATTTTTGTTTTCCCAACTTGCCACCGTCCACAGTGAAAAACCAGGCTCGCTGGGTGCAGCAGTTTATCTCTGACATGGAGAATCTTCACCGGCAGACAAAGGACGACAATTTCAGCATCATCATCGTCGACTTTGAGAGCGAAGACATGGACGTGGAGCAGGCGCTCAGGGAGAGCAGCGTGCCGAGGTGTGTGCACGCGACTCCAGCGGCATTGTGATATGACATTTCTTTAAAGGCTGCCATGTGATTTTAGGTTTCTGTTTGTGTGGACAGATACGAGTATCTTAGGAGAGAAGGGAACTTTGAGCGCTCAGCAGGACTGCAGATTGGAGTGGACACTATTGAGGTTAGCAACGCAAACACACACACACACACACACAGACGGAAGACAACAATATGTGAGCTGGCAGGAAATAAAGCCACTCACTGAAGGTCAGACGCTCACACTGACCACATGACCTTTCACTGGCTGATGGACAGACAGAAAGAACACTCATGCATAATGAATACATCACCGCTAGCCTTTATCTCCGAGCCTGTCCCCCAGAACCCAGATGTGGATGACGGGGAGATGCTTAGACGGATAGATGCATTTCTTCTGTCACTCGTACGCCATAGCTGTCACATCCAGTCCCTTTCACAGGTTATTTTTGTGCATGTGCCCTTACGCCATTCTCCGCCTGTCTCTCCGTCACACCCGCGTGCACACCCACCTACGGGAGCTCGGAGCAGCTGGAAATTTGGACAGACGTTGATCCGTCAGTTGAGTGTCAGTGCTGTCACAATGGGATGACAGGGCTGTCACTCACGTCTAAATGACCCACGGGCTCTTGAAGTGAAGACAAGCCACAGCTAATGCTGAGCCCAGACTTCTCCGCTCTCTTTAATCCTAAAATCCCACTTTGGGCACATGCGAACATCCAACTTGCACTCGCACATGCTTGCACCACATTTTCTTTTCCTCAGACAAAGGAAAGATTTAGAGATTGTTTAGATCAATGAAGCTGCACCTGAGAGTTTGTTTGCATTTTCTCCACAGGACAGTCACAGCATCGTGTTCCTGTGTGATTTGCACATCCACTTCCCCCTCAACATCTTGGAAAGCATCAGGAAGCACTGTGTGGAAGGACGTCTCGCTTTTGCTCCCATTGTCATGAGACTCAGCTGTGGGAGTTCACCACAGGAGCCTGACGGTAACACACACACACACATCTGTACTCATATTAACATAGTTTTTTTTTTTTTCCGTTTTAACTTTGAACAAAGTTTTTGGTTTGACTCAGACATCTACTTTGAATTCATGGCGCAGGTTTTCTATTTACATATATCATAACTACACTAGCATTAGAAGCACATACTTGTGGAGGCATCAGGCTCTCTTTTTATCATAATGCTGATGCAACATGGTGAAACGAGGCTCAAAGTTCTCTCTTTTTTCTTTTTTTTTTTTTCTTTTTTTTTTGGTTTTCTCAGGTTACTGGGAAGTAAACGGTTTTGGCCTGTTTGGAATCTACAAGTCCGATTTTGATAAGATCGGCGGGATGAACACAGAGGAGTTTAAAGATCGCTGGGGCGGAGAAGACTGGGAGCTTCTGGACAGGTATTATTAAAAAAGATTTTCATTTTGAATTCTCTGACCTGGCAAACTCCACACACTGTCTGGAATAAAACCAAAACTATCCATTTATCTAGAAATTGCCCAAATAAAAAACTAGATTTTTTCTCTCTCTAGGGTTCTACAGAATGGTTTGGAAGTAGAGAGACTACGCTTGAGGAACTTCTTTCACTACTACCACTCCAAAAGAGGCATGTGGAATGCCCAGAACAAGAAAACTCCTAAAGGATAGCGTCCCCCTGTTGGTGGGAGGATCCTCAACAACAAAAAAAAAAAAACCTACCTGCAGATCCACTGTGTGTGTGAGGGAGAGACCTGTAGGAGCTCACTCACTGCCTGAACTCTGCCTTTTTTCTCTCCAAACAGGCTCCTTTCAGGGACACCTGTGTTTCGCCATCGGGCCCTGTTGTGTGTTTGTCTGTACGAGGAAACGGGAGTCCAAATCCAAAAACAAAACAAAAACAAATTTGGAGGTGTTTCTCTTTACACAGATAGACCTGAGTCATCACTTTGCCTCACTGACTGAACTACTGTACAGAGAGAAGAGAGTTATTTTTTTTGTTTCTCCTTCTCTCTGTCCTTTTTGGTGCAATGTTTTCAGACAGACTGGAAAGCAGCTGTTTTTGTGAGTGTGTGTGTGAGAGTTTGTATGTGTGGGTATGTGTAAATATATATATATATATATAAGTGTGCGTGGGTATGTTGCCGCTGTGTGCGTGCGTGTATGCGTGTGTGTGTGTGCTTATGACGACAGGAAGCACCTTTTTTCTAACAAGGAGATGTGAAGACAACCTAAGATCTTTTTTCTAACACGCTCTCACGTGGGAGCCTAATAGAATGTGTGTCAAAAATGTTATCCAGATAGTTTTCAGACATGGTGGCGTAGCTCGAGTAGAGGATCTCTTGTGTTTGGTAAAAAAAAAAGCAGTATTTCTAAAGACATCAATTACTACCTGTTGGATATCATTTACCAGAACGACTGAGGTGCTGAACTTCTCCTTATAACTGATATTATGAAAGTTTTCTAATCAGACAAAAATAGCCCCGTTTGTTTTTTTGTTTTTTTGTTTTTCAAAACAGATACGTCATATTTATATCTCTTTCTGTCCCTCTCTCTCCTTCTGTGTCGCTTTTATTTTCAATTTATTTCCTTTTCAGTGTCGCGCTACTGTGTGTGTTTATGTAATGTCAGTTTACTGCGTTCATATTAATGCTCGCTATTGGTTACGACTTGATTCATTTTGTTTTATTAAATTTGTTCTGCTGGTAGTTATTTAAAAAGGGGGTTTTCAATGACTGAGTAAGAATGCACTAATATTCGGGGGTGCTATTTTCTGTTCCAAAACACTGAATCTGTGATCACACCTTTAAACTCTACTGATGATATCGTCCGTTCGCTTCAAATACCGTCAACTGGAACAGAAGGAGAGCAGAGGACAACGGAAAGCTTTCTGACGTTT
Organism: Stegastes partitus; assembly: GCF_000690725.1. NCBI lineage: Eukaryota > Metazoa > Chordata > Actinopteri > Pomacentridae > Stegastes > Stegastes partitus. Next base: position 47,327 of record NW_007578896.1, on the reverse strand, counting down.
GATTTGCTGTTATTGTTTAAACACTTCCTGAGCTGAGTGTTGCATTTCAAATATTGGATTTGAGGGATGAAACCTTTATTCCTCATATTAATACACCCACAGAGACAGGGAATGCTTAGCTATTGAAAACACTGACGCTCTTCTCTTAAGCTTGTATTAAGCTCTAACAGAAGGGAGGCCAGTTCATGTGTCGGACACAATGTGGCAAGGCATGGCTGTTTCACAAATGTGTGCCTTTATCAGGGTTTGGCTGCAGGCAGTTTTTAAGCTACTCTCGTGACTGAAGAGGGCAGGGACAGACAGGAGTACGTTATTTATCAGCAAGCTGTAATGTCACTGTAAATTTAGATACACTGTACAAAAAAGAGGGACATATGGTTGTATTTAATGAATTACAGACGTGTCAGTGTGTTTGTTGTATGATGTTAAAGTAAAGAAGGCTAGATATGGGTAGAGTGGAGGTTCTTGATGATGTGAAGTGCTCGGCTACTGCTGGTGAGACCGACATGGAGGGAGAAATGTTAAGAATGACTACTGAGTGGGAACAGAGGGTGTGATGGAGACTCAGTGGCAGCTGCAGTCAAGCAGGACCCCACCTGCTCCCATTATTTTGGCTGGAGGCCGGGGCTCCTAATGCCTCTGTTTATGCAACATGGTACTTATATTGACGGGGAGTGGCTGGAGGGCTCTAGGCTGGACGTATACAGGGATGAGAGCTAATGATCTGTTATTGACTACATGATTGTCAAAATGCCCTCCAAGATCCTTTTTTGCCTCTACAAAAAAGGTCTATACTGTACACCATTTAACACTGACATGGGACTATTTAAAAATACAGCAAACACATTAAATATAAGACTATATATATAAGAAACTAAATGAAAAAAGGAATATACATTCCAAGGTAATTTCTGTGAAATTGTTTTGTAGAGAAAAGGTTTTAAGAATGTATTGTACTTTTATTTTGATTTGTTGGTTTTTTGCAAATAAAATTTTATGCTTACGTCCGGATAATATTTTAGATGTGTGTGTGGTCCTTTTTTTATATATGTATATATTATTAATATTGTTGTCTCGTTGTTGAGGATTTGTTGAAAGAGGTTAAAAAAAAATACAATCTTCATTCCCTGTCTGACCACATGGTGGTGCTCCACACACATAAGCGCATGTATCTGCAGAGGCAACCTGGTTAAGGATGCCTTCAAACACATTGAAATCAAGAAATGAAATACATATTTCATGCAGAGGTGGGTTGGTTCAGCATAGAGGGGAACATAATGTAAATGAGTAGACACTCACGGGTTTCAAAGTCCCCCTCCTACACATGCATACATATCAAACACTCGGTGTCTCAGATCACTTCCTCTATGCAAACGTGTGTGTACCTCATTCTGAACATGTAAACCAGGTGACTTCATAAAGCATATATACACAAGAAGAAGCTGAATAGGTTTCTATGAATTCCATTTAATTCACTACACAGCCTGCCAGAAATGTGTGATTCAAAACTTTCTGTCAACCTGTTGAACCTAATTCTTGAGGTGTTTTTGTTGTAAATATACTGTAGAATAGTAGAATTAGGACATATTCAGGCTATACCTAAAAACTACTTAACGTGTATTTTGACAGATTTAAGCAGTCTCCTGTGCACTTTTATTCCTCGCTACAAAACTACACAAGTAAACATGGCATCTTGTCAAAACCCTCCACAACTCTCTGTTTTCTCTCTGCTGCTGACATTTATTTACCCATTATGAGTTCAGTTCCTCTAACATCACTTTCATTGTGTTTTATGACTAATGCTGGGAGAAAAGCAAACATTATGAAACTAACATTTTACATTCCCCACAGAGCTGACATGTTGTTGGATCACATTTGCAGAGTTGTTGGTCCTCCCCCCCCCTACCAGTGTACCACTTTGTTCTTGGTGGTGGGCTGGCTTCACGCCTGCCTTGCACACACACACAGAGAGGCCATGAGGTAATAGTGTCCACACCATGAGGTCTGCATGAGGCAAGCGCTAACCTCCTGTGATTCCCCCCTACATACAAGCTGTGTGTCTTCTGCTTTGACTAACAGCACCAGAAAGGGAAGGGGGGAGGCGAACTGGACTGAAAGGTTGACTCCCTGCTCAGTTCCCCTGACTGAGTGATTCAGGAACCTGGGTCTGTGAGTCAGTTTTTCCACTTTGAATACATACGTAGTGTGTCCTGTAATGTCTGCATACATGCAAGAAAACATTCATCACTTTCATGAACTGTTGCAGCCTCACAGGTACGGCGAGTTACATGTTCGGCCCCATTATGTAACAGAGCTGGACTTTAGGTATTGTGGAGACACACCCTACCTGTCTGTGTAAGTGTGCAGTGATGAGAAGCAGGTAGTCACAGGCCTCTTCGACATGTTTGCTTTATTTCACCTCAAGCATGTTACGGCACTTAACCCCGAATTACCATCAGAGCTGCGTGATGATTCAAACATTTCGCAAGAGGATTTTCTCAGACTTTGTTTGTAAAAGCGAGAGCTGCCACTTTATTTTTTTGCTGGATTCATACTGAATGAGCATAAAGTGGACGGCTAGTTAACCGGCACACCATTACTCAGCTGAACATGAATGATAAAAATGGAGGAAGAGTTTTTATTTATTCTCATTTAAGCCATTTCAACACTCCTCTCTTCCTTGTAATTCAAAATACGCTCTTAAAAGGCACTTTTCAATGAAAACCCTAAGCCTCATCAAATCAAAGTAAACACTGCTCCACCTCTTAAATCATTGCCAACGGCTTTGCAGAGCCAGTTTCTGTTACAGGCTGCAGGTGAGATTAGCTAATGCGCAGGCAGCGAGCCAAGTTCCTGTGAGTAAACGTGAGATGATAACTTGTGTCTGGCTGATTTGCATTTTGGTTCAGGTAACTAAAGCAGAGGAATTTTCCCAGACTCTAATCATGCATGGAGAACCAGCCATGAATTTGTGGATCATTTAGTAAACATGTTGTTGATTATACTGAGCTTCTCAATATTACATTTAAATCTCAAATTGTAGTTAAAATCATAGTCATTTTGAATTGCAATCACAACACAGCTGGAGATATGAACGCCTTATGTAGGTCACACATGTTAAAGGACTTTGTTTGATACTCATTTGGGGCAAAACAAAGTTTACTTCTCTCCAAGTTGGGGAAAAGCTTTGGACTGGGCTCTGATTGGCTGTCGCAAAAGCCATCCGTCTCCTGATTGGTCCGTCAACCGCTTCCGTGTTGTCATTCAGCAGAGGTCCCTCCTCGCGCACATCTGTAGCTGAGTCTCTCGCGGCAGGCTGCTCAGGACGAGGCGACGTGAGAAGAGAGCGATGAAGTGAACTCGGACTTTTCCACCGATTTAAAAAAAAAAAAGAAACAACAACAATTTTCCCTTCACTGAGACACAACACGGAGCTTTTTGTACGTGTGTCAGGCTGAACTCAAAGAGGTCGGAGACATTTTCGTCGACTTTTTAAAGACTTTTGCTCGCTGGAGGGAAGTTTAAATCCCAGTGCTGGCCGGAGGGTGAAAGGTGAGCCCGGAGCCACTTCAGCTTTCCACACTGTCCTGTTTGGTTATTTTTAAATTTCATCTCGTGAGATTTTTATCTGCTTTGTGGTATTTCGCCGCCGTCCTTGCACTGAGCTCCACTCGGCAGCATGTCAGACAAGTGCGCGTAACCAGTTCATCCAGCTCGACGGCTGCTTCACCGACTTCCAGGTAAACCGCCGACCAGGTTTACGTCTAAAGTTTCCCCGCAGCAGCAGCAGCCAGTTGGACAATAATGGCTGGTTTGAGCAATGTCCACATGAAAACCCTGGAGGACCTGACGCTGGACTCCGGCTACGGGGCGGGGGACTCCTGCAAATCCCTCAGCCTGTCCTCCTCCAAGTCCAACTCGCAGGCCTTCATGACGGCCCCTCACCGGGGGAACTGGTGGTACTACTCCGGCTCCATGAACAGCAGGAACAACAGCTGGGACACCGTCAACACTGTCCTGCCCGAAGACCCGGAGGACATCTTCTCCAAGTGCCCCCGCTTACCTGAGCTGGAAGAGTTCCCCTGGACGGAGGAGGAGGTGGCCCGGATCCTGCGCAAAGTGGCCGAGAGTGGGAGCATGAAATGGGGGCCCACACCTGTGTTCTCCCCGGAGGCTGTGAGGCGGCTGTCCGCTCTCCTCCGCAGGGCTCTGATCCGCATCTCCAGAGAGGCTCAGCGGCTCAGTGTCATGCACTGCCGCTGCACACGCTTCGAGGTGCAGAGCGCCATGAGGCTGGTGCTCAGCTGGGCTCTGGCCGACTACTGCGTCTCCGCCACGGTCAAGGCTATCTCCATGTACAGCATGAGCGCGGGTGAGCTGCTGAGGAAGGGCAAGTCCGCCCGCTGCGGCCTCTCCTTCTCCGTGGGGCGCTTCTTCCGCTGGATGGTGGACACCCGCATCTCCGTGCGCATCCACGAGTACGCAGCAATATGCATGACCGCGTGCATGGAAGCTCTGGTGGAGGAGATAGGAGCCCGGGTGCTGATGGCCGAGAGGGGTCATTCGGGGCCGGATTCGGGGTCAGGGTGCGCCCCGGTGAGTGCAGAGGCCCTGGAGGGGGTGGTGAACAATGACGCGGAGCTGTGGGGAGTCCTGCAGCACTATGAGCACCTGATCTGCGGGAAGAACGCCAATGGTAAATATATGTCAAAGTTTCCTCTCAGTGCTCTGACATCAACAAAGTGGCTGCTTGTTCTTGTGGGAAAATTGACAGGTTTAAGTGAATGTTATGCTGTGTGGTAATGCATGTCAGATTTCACCCCAAACTTTTTTTTTCTTTCTGTCACACACTCTCCTTCCTGAGTGCTGGTCACAACTTTCCACTCTCTCACAGTGGAAAAGGTGAACTGTGGCCGGCTGCTGGATACAATAGCAGCTCTTTGTGCATGACCATTAGATGGATTTGTTGCTGATTTGACTTGTCAGAATGGGAAAATAACATCTGATATGAACAAAGAAGGTATTTTCTCTCAGACCAAGTGGATTCTGTGTTGTACAGTTGAAAGTTGATGCTAAATTCTTCACTCTCTGAGGTCAGTTGCAAAATTAAGTGCTCACGTTTTTTTTTTCTCTGCAGAGAGCCTTTAGAAGCCAGGCAGGAGGCTAGTCTGTTGACACTGCTCTGTGTTTACGCTGACTTCACCTCTCAGCCTCTTGCTGTGTTGGCTTGCACTCCTTTACAGTCCTCCTTTTCTTCCATTTCCTCATCCTGTGCTCCTCTCCTCCTCCTGCCGGACTGATCCCTTTCGCCCACCACCATCCGCACATATCTTACATCTCCCTGCCTCCCCTCTCTCTTCCAGCTCCAGCTGTGCATCCTGCTCCCTGTCCATTTGTTTCCTCCTCCCTCACATCCCTCCTCAATCAGCTCTTTTTCTCTGGCCTCTTTGTCAGACCCTAGTATACTCATAGCGCTCTTTCCATGACTCTTTTGGCAGCCCAGTGTTGAGTTGATTCATGAGCTTGTGTTGGGACAATGTACCCAGCCTTTGTTTGTGGCCCACTACCAGCTCCCTGGAGCAGAGCTTTTTACTGCAGCACAATGGCCTTTTGTTGTGTGATCGTGCAGCTTAGCCCAACACAGAGGGAGTGAAAACAAATGCTGGAGACACACACACACCAATGTACATTATACACAAATCAGAGAGCGAGCTAGAGAGACAGAAAATAACTGGAGACAGGCTGCAATTAAAAGCGTCACTGCTGAATTGAGTTAAGACGTTATCATGCAGGAGCACCTTTCTGTGCAAGTATGGCATGCGTGTGAAGAAGATTTGGACATGCAAAGGGAATTCAAAGTGCTACTGAAATGTTTAACAGGAAAACAGCATAAAATGAGTACAAAATAAAAGGTCTGGACAGGTTTAAAGCAGAATTAAAATGACCTAAAAGTGGCACAATAATTAAAAATGCTGGGAAATGAAATGCTCTTTAGCTTAAAGTTATGGCTACTGTGGCGTTATATCTGAGTTCCAAGGGGAGCAGATTCCAGCAAAAAGCCATTCCACTGTGTTTGGTTTAAACTATGGGCACCACCAACTGACCAGTCCCTGCAGATCTGAGCAGCCTTCCGTGCTTGTACTCAGTAAACATATCTCTGATATATTTTGGGCCCTGACCATTGAGAGACTTGTAGAGAATAAGTAGGGCCTTTATTTCAGTTCCATATTTAACTGAGAGCCAGTGCAAAAGATCTCAGAATTAAAATGATGTGTTCTCTTTGCTTGTCGGTGGCGTTTTGAATAAGTTACAAATGGTCTTTTTTGGGGGAGGTCAGTAAGGAGTGCAATATAGCAGTTCATCCTCCAAGCAATGCAAGCATGAGTGAGCTTGTTTGGACGTTTCTCATTTTAGCTTTTTTTTTTTTTTAAGTGCCAGAATGATGACTTAGAAGAGCTGTAACGCTGACAAATTTGTGAAGGTCTGAGATCAGTCAGCATTTAACAAACAATACTTGCCCACATGCATGCACACACTTACTCACTGATACCTTAACATTTCAAATTCTGTGCAGCTTCCACTGGTTTTATCATCACTCCATTTAAACCTGCAAGTGTGTGTGTGTGTGCAACAATCTGGACCTGCCTGTTATCTGGCAATATATTTGAGTTGGACCTATTTGATTGCAAGCTAAAGAGCAGCTTTTGTCCCAGCATTTAACCAGATGTCTTTTTGGTTGGGCCTATTTTGGTGAATTCAGTCACTGGTTTTTGAGAAATACCAGTATGTGTGGTGTGTGTGTGTAATAACAACAGACTATTATTCTGACCACCCTAGCTTTTTATAGGCCCTAGACTGGGCTGTGGAAGCCACATGCCCCTCTACCACCTCACCACCTGACACCCCACACCCTGAAAGTGGCTTTAAGCAACCCCCTGCTGCCGTTTCTCCCCCCACCACCACCTTCCAACAAAAAGCAACGATCCCTTTTCCTCTCTCTAACCAGAATGGTAGACTACTGATCATATGGAATGGCACAGTCTGATAGAACTCCTCCCTCTCACTTGATTTCTCTTCGTCCTTCTAACTCTTTCTCTTTCTCAGGGGCTGACCCACATCTGGAACTCTTTAAGACAGAAATGACTTCTACGGCTCCAATAACAAAACTGAAAACTCCCTCCCTCCTCTCCTCTCCTCTTGCCCTCTCATGCTCGGTCTCGCTTTTGGCTCTTTCTCTCTTTTTTTTTTTTAAAACTTTGCCATTGCATTCACGTCCACTTCATCTTTATCTGTTTATTTCTTCTGGTCTACAGGGAGTGCATTAGAGGAACCCAGTTGTGATGTGCCAGGATCTTATTCATTACTCGTGCACACACTGGCCCGAGCACATTCGCATGCACACACACACACACAGACCCTGAAACCAATTTAGCCTGCATGTGTTCAAATGGCTCCACAGCACTGGTTAAACTCTGCGCACAATACAGCTATACAGAGGAATCCATTTGCCATTCATTTCTCCTCACAAGGAAATAGCATGAGTGAGCTCTTCCTGGTATAATTTGTATTGATAGTTCTGTGGGGCGTTTTAAAGTGCAGGGCAGTAGCTTTACTAATGGACAGTGGAAGTGGCTATGAAATCATTGATCTTCATGACTGGCACACAGATGCCTGTTAAACTTTGGTCTGGCCGGCTGGACGGTTTTCCAAGTGTAACTCCATTCAAGTGTTTTTTTTTTTACAGTTCTCAGACTTTGTAGTTGTTTTCCACAGAGGCTGTTGTAGCCCATTAGTTAGATACCCAAACTGTTGACTGGAGGGTCATTAGTTGTTGAGCATAGCTGGTAGCACTATCAGCACCACTATTGCGGTTGCTTTATGGTTTGACTGTGAATAATTATTGCAAAAAACGTAGTCAAAGAGAGCAAAAATAATGTACTTGGATAGAAAACTGTAGATTTGGTCTGGTACGAACAAAAAGCAACATTCAGTTTTTCTGCTCTATAAAGGTTATACTGCTAGTATTGGGTTTGGGGTGCACTGACAGAGTATATGATTTGCTACTCAGTATTTCCCTAAATATGTATTTAGCCCAGAAAGAGGCGTGGGAACAGTGGGCAGAAAGATGCAGGGAGAGCAGCCCAGCACTGTGGTCACACAGATGGGGAAACCAGCACTCTGAAAATACACTCCCTGTTCCACAAATCTGGAGCAGGATCAAATACAGTTTTGGAAAATATACGAGCGCATTAATATTATGGTGAAATAACCTGAAATCCATGCTTGAGTGTCAGGCATGCTGCAGATTGGCCCAGGTATCATCCAGCTTATGTTTTGCTATATAGATTGTTTAAGTGGTGAACACTACCAGCAAGTCGTGTTTAAACAGTTAAGACAATAAGTCGTATAACTTCAGTGGATAATAGGGGTTAATCCTTCACAAAACACTACAATTCATGTTTGTGTGTGAGAGTGTTGTGCATGTACCACCCCGGGCTACACACACACACTCAGTGATGGTCCATGTCACTGTTTGCACTGACTTCTTGGCTGGTACCAGCTGTAAAAACACTGACCCATTAGAGTGCTGGTGCGCACATGTGTTTCAGTGTGTGCTCGTCTGTGGGTGCTTACATTTATTTTTGCGGGTAGGGACCATTCTTGGAAAACCATGAGTAATGCTTTTACAGATATGACACCACAAATGATTCGTCTGGCTATTACAAAACCAATAACATGGACTCGGGAGCCTCCCATTGATTTCCTATCCTCTGATGCAGGTCATTTAGTTTGTGAAATTAATAACAATCATGTCAAATAAGTATCTTAGCAGATTGCGAACTCCCCTGTGTGTAGCTTAGTTGCTGCTCTTTATTTTTTCTTCTTCAAAGCTTTACAGTCTTTATTCTGACCTCTAGCAACGCTCCTCCTATTACATTACAGCCGTATGAGTCATGCTTCTTAACACTGTTTACAGTAAGCCACTGATAGAGAGGAGGAAAAGAGAGATGGGGATGACAGATACTCAAGAGAAAAGGGCCAAATGACATAAATAGAGACACAGAAATAGCGACTGCAAACTTGAAAGCATTCGTGCCTTTGCATCTTGATTTAGTCTCACATTCTTGGACGGCAGTACTTGAGGTTTCAGCCACAGAACAGGAGAGGTCAGGTTGATATTGAACTTCTTTGGCTTGTTTCCACTGGAATATGCGTAGCAGGTGTGCCCCGTGCGTTACCGCAAAGTCCGGGCTCCGGCTCTCAAGGGAATCTGTCCTCCACATTGAGCTTGGGGTTGCAGCCTGAGTCGCTAATGAGGGAAGCAGATCGACTGGCTGGAGGACGGTTGGAATCTTGGACCAGATAGCTTCGTGCATTGCCTGAATGGTAGCAATGGTTTGAAAAAAAGGAACCACAGGGCATCACATCACCCCAGTATTAAGTCTGGCTTAGAGACCGCGCTGCCACACACACCTGCGTCTGGCTTAGTTATTATAATGTTGAAGTCTGACTGTCAGGTGTCAGAGGTCAGGAGTTAAAGGTTAATGGTAACCATACTGGCTGGACTAGCTGGATCAGGTGCTCACTTAGCAATGATTTAGGAGTTGTCAGTGACTTAGTTTTCTACATATTTGTGTGGAAATTTCATGCGAGGCTAGAAAGAAGCAAATGCGCTCTCTTTAGTGTCAAATCAAATTAGTTGTACTTTGGCAAAGTTATGTAAGTTTTTGCAGTATACTTGATGTTAAGCTCAAAGGATCAGAAAACAGTTCCCTGGTTCTTCACTGTGCTTTTCAGAGAAAATCTGTACTTAAGATTAGTTGACAAATCTGTAAAAATGATCCGAGTCTTGCTGGACCAGCAAACTTCTGATAGGCGTTCACAATTTAGGGCCACATCCACTGATGGATTTCAGATAAGCTCATCTCTAATCTTAAAAGCCGGGAGGAATCATTGACTGTTACACCGAGTATATACCATCAGCAAATGACTTGTGTGATGGTGCCGCTATCTGAAAGAAGATTCTGAAACCTCCGACCAGGGCTGAATTTTGTTATCGAGGATGATCAACAGAAAATGCTGCACTCGCAAATCACTTAAGTTTCTTTGGGTGATACTGGCCTTGGTTGCTACAGGTAACAGGCGTCTTTTTGGGCCATCGTGACCACTTAACTGGGAGTTTTAGCAACAAATGCCAGAGAGGACAACGGGGTGGGAAGGCAACACCACCAGTAAAGGTTATGTTAATGTGCGAGGCTGAGGTGGAAGAAAAGGTGTCGTCTAATTCTGCAGCCCAAACCGAACGAGGAGGGGAGAACCAGAGCAAAAGGATTAAGCGAGGACTTTTCTCATGTCACATTTTGTTTATATGTTTCTATTCTACTGATTTGACTCGAGCAGGCTGGTCTGCCTGACTTTTACACAGCAAGAAGTGTATTCATTTCTTTTTTGCTAAAATTACCTGAGGTTTAAACATAAAAAAAACACAAATAAAACACATAATCAGTAACCTGTTCGGGATGTTGTCTTCCAAAGAAACGCAGGTCACACAAAATTCAGTGTAATTGTGATTTACAATGCAAAAATGACTGCGTGCTCCTCAGTAAAATAAGTAAATAAGCCTTTTATTGTACATAATTCCACATCGGTTCCCAGATCTCACAAAAAGTAAACTTTGAGTAACTCCGAGTCTGTGTCAAACCACAAACACCCTCTAAAATAATCAGTTTCCCTGCTCCTCACTCTGGAAAATCAATGCCAACGATCACATTTCTAATTGCTAATAGGCATTAGCTGGCATGCATCAGTTTCTCTGCATGTGTGCTCTGGCAAAACTGAAGGCGGCCGCTGCAGTCGATACAGAACCGTTTTGTGGGTGATTTGGTTGTAATATTTAATTACACACAGGCAGATCAGATGGGTCGGCTTGGAAGACGTGGGGAGAGACAGCATGGAAGCCGATCAGGGAGTGTGTAGCTTAAGTGGAAACAGATTTGTGTGACCAGCGATTGGATATAATAACCCCTCGCTGTGTTCTCTGGTGAAATCTGTTGGAGTCGAGCTGACTTAGCCAGGTTGGTAATAGCCGAAGCTCTGCAGCAGGAGGAAGACTTTGTGTCTGTGTGCAGGATTGCTCCAGTGTCGGCATGTTTGTGTGCCAGAGGAAGGGCTGTGATCAGCCAGCACTGAGAAAAAAACAGAAAAAAGACACAGCTTCTTTTGGATGTTCTTCTGCCAAGTTCGGAAAGTGATGCTGTTTTTTTCCCCCCTTTTAAGTCTAAACTGTTGTTTTTGTAAACTGACTGAAATAGGGAGCTTTTGTGATGCTTTCAGTGACCTCTTTGTCCAGCGGCGTCAGAGAAGCAGTGTGCGGAGGCTGAATGGCAAAGCTTAGATATATTGCACTGGAAAAGCAAACACTCTCGTTTGTGGACTCGCCGCTGTGCACACAGGTCTATCCTCTGGTGATTTTCACTGCAGCTATTCACTTGCATGTGCTCTTACGCTACTGTACACACAAGGGGACTTGGGAATTCACACAATTACTGTGTAATCACGTCAGTCTTGCGTGGTCTAGATAAATGAATTGAAGATTTTTCCTGTTAGCAATGCAAAACAAAAAGCTGCAAAATACATTTGAGAACACATCTGTGCATTAATAACTAACTTCTGCACATATACACACATGCTAAGACAGTGCAGAAGTGATTCAGCAAGGAGGGATAAGATGCCTTTCCTTCCGACTTTAGTGTACAGAAGGTGGAGTGAGCATTCAGCAGACAAAGACACTCTGTTAAGAACTTCTGCCTCTTTACCGTCAAGTGTCTCCAAGTTTGGTTTTTAAAGCCTCAAAATCTTTTAAAACAAATAGACAAATCGCTGCCCTACTTTTTTGTATACCTGCTCCTAACAATGACAAATCAGGACAAGCCTCACAGCTCACCTCACGCAGGTTGAGCAATAGTTCGTAGTTTGCGTGATGCTTGGAAGCAGTTTCTCATACTCCCCACACAGCCAGCCAATTTTCCAGAGGGAGAAGCTTGGGTAGAGAGGTTAAAATGAAAGGAGTGAAAAGAAGGCTAAGGGAAAATTAACAGCAAGCATTCACGACAAGCCTTTTTTGTAAGCGCGCCAGATTCGGTGGGCGCCGTGCCCGTTCTGGTACGTTGGCTAAGTTGTGTGCATGTCATAACTAGGCCATCGCCAGCCTTTGACATTCTTCTGCATGTTTTTTGCTTTGATGTCGTGCTGTCTCTCTCCCATCTCCGACTCTTGATGGTATCTGTACTTCTTTGAAAGCTACTGCAGTGTGCATCCATTGGGTTTGTGTGTGTGCGCTGGCCTGAGTTTGATTGAGGGCTGACTGAGCGAGAGTTAACACAGACATTCAATCAGAGTGATGCGTGGAGACTGGGAGTGTCTAGTTCTGTTTGACTGAACCCAAAGAGATGCAGCTTTCTTTGCAGCGAGTTTTTGCTCTTTTATTTTCTTGAAAAGTCGATTGACCGCTGACAGGAATGGGTGCAGTGTGATCTCACTTCTGCTGTGAATAGGGATAGTGCTCAATCTGTCGTTTTTTTTTTTTTTTTTTGTCTTTCCTTTATACCTCGCCGCCCGCCCCTCTCCCAACTGTCTCCCTTTGTCAGACGCTGGAATGTGTTTGTTTGCGAGCCGGCAGCTTCATCAGCAACAACATGTATGTAAACACTGAGGCTCAGCAGCTTGTTTGAACCACTTTTTTTTTGTTTTTTTGCCCACATCAGAGGACTCATCACCCTCCTCCCTCCCAGCTGTGCTGATAACCAGACTGTTGTGGGTTGAAGTTACTGAGATTTGACACTGTCTCTCTCATTACTTTCTATCGTACTTGCTTATCTGTTCTCTGACCTCCATAGCTCCACGCCAGGCTCCTGCGACCTTCTTTTGACTTTTTTATCTTCTTTCTGCTGTTATGGGAGCTTATTATCAACCCACACTGATTACAATCTCTGCTGCTGGCCCTCACCTTTGAAACTTTGCTTGCTCATCTCTTATCCTCCTGTGCCCTACTTCTTCATCCACTTCCAACTTTCTCTTTGCAGGTACATCTAAAGCATATTGTGTTCTTTTTTCTCACAACTTTTGCTTTTCCGTCTCCTAAAAACATCACCTGTTGGGTCAAGGTCATCCAGATAGACATGTGGTGATTGAAAGAGCCACAGCAGCACACACACACACACAGCATATTTAGACCAACACCGTGTACAGTAAGGCTTCCTGGAATTCCCTTGTGGTTAGTGGAGGGAAGGAGCCCATTTAGAGGGCCATATGGAGAGCACATGTGGGCATAGGAAAACAGAGTCTGTCAAGACAGGACACCCTCCGCCGTAGTCTCTCTTTCTGTCGATAAGATCTGCACGGCACATTCAGCGTATGAGGACTCCTTCCTGTAACCAAAATAAACAGTTCAGATCCTATAGGTAATCAAAAGGAGATGTGTGTTCGGGGGGAGATGGAAGCGTGACTTTAAGGATCTCCACCGTATACTGTGACATAAGCACAAACATAAGGGCTTAGATCATGTTGGCTGGTGTCTTCATGGTGGAATTAAAAGAGTCCTTATTGCACATAATCACCGTGTAGATGTATTAGATGATTGTGTTTGTGTCCATGTTGTGTTTGCACGGCGATAAGAAAAGTCTGCTTTGTTTGTGTTCCTGTGTGTCTCTCTCTGGGCATGATCCCCACTAATTTTTTGGCTACATCTGTGTATAACTGTGTGCATGTGTGTGGGCCCATGTCCATGTAAGTATGTGCTCAACTTGGATTGTGGATGTGTTCTGTGAATCAGTGGGCTCTGTCTATTCAGCCACATCTGCTCTGTGTCTCTCTGGCCTCCCTCTTTCTGTCTCTATCTGCGTTGCGTTGGCCATCTGTGTGTCACCGTCGGGTCACAGACAGCGCTGGACATAATACACACCAGCAGCAGCGGCGGCGGCGGCGGTGGCCAAGTTTCCTCTCCGGCTTTGATATAATCTGCCTATTGAGCTGTGGATGGGTGAAGGGAGAAGATAGAAAAGGGAGTAACGTGGTATGTGGAGGAATTTCACACTGATGAAGGGACGCTTTGTTTGGTGGTGTCCAGAGAAATGAAAAAAAAAAACTTGGGCTAAACAGCTAAATACTTGTGATGATGATGGGTACATGTTGTAATTCCACTGTGTCTGCACAACGAGTGAAAATAAATTAGACTCGAGTATCCTGAGTGATCTTGTAGTGTTTCTGTCTTTGCACGTGGAGGCTGCAGAGGAAGTCGGTCAGACAGCAGTTAAACAGAGCATGACTTAAGCCCGGCACAGCGCACCCGTCAATGCTTTCCCTGCTTCTCCACCCCTAAGAGCAAAATATAGCCTCTAAAAAAAACCCTCACATTGCCAGCATGTTCATCAGCTCATCAAGCCTGATTCAGTTTAACTCTACGCAAGCCCGATGGGATTATTAAACATGTTGGGATTAGACATTTATTCCACCCGCATGGCCTGTAGACACAGGAGTGATTAATTTTGGCTCTATTGAACAAGTATTCTCATTATTTTCCATGTGCTTTTCATTAGGAAAAGGTCCATACAGCACATATACTGTAAATACATATGTCTACGTGTCAGTGCCCCGGCCTTGTGGTGCTTCTGTTAAAAGGTGTTGTAAAAGAACTCTCAAAGGCAGCTTGACACTAGTTAAATATATAATGCAAGACCCAGCCGAGCAATCGCCCCGACAGAGGTCACAAAGGAGGAAATTATGGAGCTGGAAAGGTCAACACAACTTTTTGCCATTAAGCAAATACACTAACAATTAAATTCTTTGTCTGTAGTTAATTGCCTGCTTTTGGCAGGAAACGCCTCCACTGGTGAAGTCCTCGAGCCTCTCAGCAGTCCGGTCAGGTGCTAAGAAGGGGCGTGTGTGTCTGCATGATCGAGTCGAAGGGGGGGGCAGATGTGTTAGGAGTTTAAGGTGTTCAATGGGGAGAGAGTCAGCCTGAGGGTCAGCGAGTCATAAATAATGCAACACTCAGCCAGCCACTCAGCTGAGCCCCAGGAAAAGTGTGAGCAGCTTGTACTTATCCTGGTGGTTTATGCAAACATTTCAACAAAGTTGTGTGTGTGTGTGTGTGTGGTTTATGCAAACATTTCAACAAAGTTGTGTGTGTGTGTGTGTGTTTTTTTTTTTCCCCTGTTGTGCCGATAGGCTTTGTTTTGACGTGAGGTCTGCAGCCAGGATCCGAAGCACAAGCAATCTGATGTCAGGGGAACAATGGAGCATGTACGTGTGGCGGCTGACTGAGACGCAAACCCACATGTGAAGACGGAGACATGGGGAGGAGATGTCTTGATGCTTCTCTATGGCTTTGATAACATTGTGGCTCCGTCCCGCTGCCTGAATAGACAGAGATAACACACGCATGCACACTTACTCAGTGGAATCAAAAACACTTGAGATAGAGACACAAACTGATAAGCAGCAAAGATGGAGAAGAATTTACGCTATCAGCATGCAGTTGTGTGTGGGTTTTTTTTTCCTGGTTGGAGGTGTGAGAGCTCGTACTCGGCGCCTTATTAGGACGCCTGTGTGATATCTGTTGCGTTTCAAAAGCGGAAAGGAAACTAGATTCTTTACATCCATCACGTCTGAATGCAAAGCTATCATCTCCAGCCCCATGCTGGAAGAGACAAACTTTGGCTGAGGCCCCTCTTCTTGTCCTGACCCTGTGGAAGCCTCCCCAGAGCTCCATCTCTCTCCTCCCTCCTTGTCTTTGTTCACCGCTCCACTATCTGTCTGTTTTGCTGCTCCCGGTGTTCTGCACACAGGTCTTGAAATGCCATCATCATCGTCTCCCGCAGAGGAAGGAAACCAATAACATGGTATTTTGCATGTGTGTGAACTCGGCGAGCGAGCGGGGAACAGAGATTTTTTGTGTGCGGCCTTGGTTTCAATACAGTTTCAGCTGAGGCACAATGTGGACTTTTACAAGGTTGTTAAGTGAACAGCTTTACCAGCAGAGGAGAGGAGAGAAGTGTTATAAATGTGTTTTTGAAATGGTCGAACATGTGCAGATTAAGGCTATCACGGGTACCGAAAGGGGCTAATGCGTCTCCCTGGCTCGGCGCTAAGAGTGTCACACAGAGAGCAGGAGTGAAAAAAAATAATAAAATAAAAATCACAGAGCAAGCAATGAACCTGCCTAGTGGCTCTTGGCTCTTGTCCACTTCTACTCTGAAGGCCATAATTACCCTCTGACCAACTCGTGTTGGTAGCGACAGATCGGTGAGGTCAGCAGTTAGCTGACTAGCACGGTGAGGTCAAGTACTATTCATGCCTCGGGTTGTGAATTTCTGCATCCGACACTCTTTGAGGCTGTCTTTGTCGTGTGTGAGTCCATGCGTATCTGAAAGGTGGTTTCTGTGTCACCGCAGTCTGCAGATCGAATCAAGGAAAGGCTCACCTCCTCTCCGTCTCCTATCTTCCAAACTTTCTTTTTCCTTAATTCTCTTTCGTTTGGCTCTCTCGGCGGTCGCCTCTTTGTCTGTTTTTTGCCAGGTCCCCTCAGCCAGAGATTTCCTGTTGCAGTCAGGCTCCTGGGAACTTGCTGTTCAGAGACAATGGCTGGGGAAGGCATCATTATATCCACACACACACACACCAGGAGGCTCGATTTTTAAATATGCGCAGTAATCCCTGGGTATCAAATTGTTGGGATGACGGTTGCTGGGTTCGCTCAGTCTTTCGGCATGGGACCAAAGAGAAGTCTTTTTATTTTTCTATTTCCTTCTTGAAATACCATCACTGTCTTCACGCAGAATTACTTCTCTACACAGCTTCTCCCCGGCTCGTTCCCATCGTCGTGATGCTTTTTTTCTTCCCACGTTTCTCTCAAGTGGCAAAAGGTAAAATGTAGTTAATTATCACCCTGCAGTTTTTGAAAGACCTTCTGAGACTGCAGGGGCTGAAATTGGAGAATGGGAGTTGTCCAAGGGCAGTTAAACAATGTGTGTGTGTGTGTGTGTGTGTGTGTAGCTTATGGCTGTGGGTAGTCCAAACCCCAACTCTGAACACTTGGCAAGCAGTTGAATGAAATATCCCATGAGCCTCTCCTTCTGTCTGTCTAGCCATTCGTGGTTATGGGGTTTCCCGAGTGGGCAAAGCAGGGGTTTTTGTTTGTCTTGGAAAGAGACAGGAAGTACAAGAAGTAAAAGTTGGAGCTAGAATTTTAAAAAAAGGAGAGAAAAGTTGAAGTATGGGGCAGAAAATATAGATTTTGCAAATCTGTCAGCGAACGGGTAAATGATGCAGGAGGCGGTCGCTGATGAAGACGGGCACACATGCTTGGCCGTCATCATCCGACCCAGACGGACCCTGCAGTGGGAAAAGGAGAATGAAAACAGATTTGTCACTGTTTGTATAAGAGCTGTTTGAGTGTGTGCAAGAATAGTCCTCAACTCCCCCCCTCCTCAAATTGTCACACACACAAACATTCTCCTGAAACACTCACACACCCACGACTTTTTAAAGTGTCTCTGGCTGCTGGGCAGTCAGGTCTCTCTGGGAAGGGTTGAGGGGTTTGTGTGTTTTCGTGTGTGTGGTCAGGATGTGGGTAGCACCTCTCACTAGTCATGATTTACTAACAATACCCATGGTGGTTAGAGCCTGACACTCAGCACATATTGCAAGTCTGAGTGGGTTTGCTGTACAACAATCTGGAAAGATTTTCCCCCCACACTCGCATTCCCCGGGTTTGTTCACATTGTAACCAAGTCCTGTTCAAGACGTGAGTGTCATTCACAGTGATTTACCGTTTGTTTCCTGCCAGACTAAGTTTTATTAATTTCTGCAGTGAACATAGTTGGTAATATACGATGCGGCCGGTAGGAAATGTATATGTGTGCCAGAGTGTGAGTTTCTGTGTGTTAGGAAGTCTGTCAGCTATTATTTAGTCATTGTGGGTTTGGGTAGCATTGTGGGAACGTTAGTTGAAGTTGAAGTGACCGGGTCTTCAGCTGTACTCGCATTAAAACACACTTGCATGTACACAAATGTGAGAACTGCTTCCTAAGCACTTAAAAGCAAAATTGCCTTCAGCTTTTACATCCTTGAAGTGTCCTGTTTGTAAAAGTGGTTTTATACTTAAAAGAAATGCAATGAGATGGAAGGGAGCAGAGATCGAAGGCAACTGTCTCTCTCTTGAGGTGATGTCTCCCTTCCATCTGCTGCTTAGAGGAGAGACCTTCAGTGGGTGGTCCACAGAGTCCCGTGGAACAGGAGCCTCTTATGACACTGCAAAACACACCGACACACACACAATCACACAAACAGGCACGATTGTGGACAGACACATTAAAAAAACACTGCAGAGATTAAACCCGTCAGAACCTGTTGAGATGACCTTATAAAGTGTTTAAATGACACACACTGAGTCAAGCTCGTCTGCAGCACCTGCGGAAGCAACAGCTGGGAACAACAAACATCACCTCTTGTACGTATGCACACACACATATGCCCACCTCCCACAACTTTGTTTGCGTTGCCGCCGTGTTTGTGGCCGAGGAATGCGCGAGCAGGTGCCCTCCACTGTAAAGAAGAGGCAGCAAACGTTCAGCACAACAGGCCGTGCGAGTTATTTGTAACGGAGTCACAGTTTCTGTTTGAAGCGCAGGACTACAGCGGCGGTGACTCAAGATGATTTGCTGCTGCGTGTACGCACAATGCCGAAAAAGGTCACAGCGAAGGTTTTTCTCGCCCGTGCTGACGTGCGGAGCTTTGAAGCTGATTTACATAAGATGTGACCAGCTTGCAATAAGTCAGAACACTTTGAAGTAATGTGTACACACTCTGAAATCAAAGTGCTCATCAGACAACAATGAATGGAGATTCGCTGCCTTTTTAGTTAGACTAAAACAAACTCAAGTGCCAAGAACACATTTATCATCTGACACACATTCACAGATTTCTTCTCTGTTATGTTTTGTTTATTCATTCTTTTTATAAGCAGTCTTCTTCCTCTCAAACGCAGAATGTGCAATCACATTCAGAAACAGTGACATTAGAATAGTAATATTACAGTCTACCTCGCAAATATTTAGTGCTAAACACAACTAGTTGGGGTTTTTCTACTCTAATGTTTATATTTTTTACTACACTGCTGTATTTTTACTTATATTTTGCTCTTGTTTTATATTATTTATTAGGCTTTTGCTTAAAAAAACCTGAGTACAAACTTCAAACATGTGAATGTAAGCTGGCAGGACAAATAAAGTTCCTTGAATCCTAATGTTTTGCATCAGAAGAAGCATTTTATGAGCTTATAAGCACAGAAAAACAACATAGTATGTTTAAGCAGTTTAGTGGTTAAAATCTCTCTACCAGAAGTTGTGTGTTAGTTGTTAGTTGACTGATTTCTCTTCGTCAATGTGACACATTTGGGGGGTCCCCGAGGTCCCCAAAGGTCCAGCCCCTTTGCACTATAGGTGTCATAGTACATATATTGTAAAGAGATGACACAATAAGGCTTTGTTCACTTTTAAGTGTCCCATAGTGCTGACCACCACATGGGCACTCGTTATCACATGGACGTAGAAGAGAAGGATGGCCTGAATCCATGTCTTTGTGTGTGTTAAGTGTTGTTTTGTGAAGAGTCGGGGGTCAAGAGATGAAATAACTGAATAAAAGGATGGTCCCTTCTCAGCAGGGTTCTATTGAGGTATGGACACTCCCTCTGCGTGGAGAGGGGTGTGTGCAGGGTCAGGGGTGAGCTGTAAACCCCCGTCGGTGTCGGGCGGGTCATACGGCAGCTTGAATGAGGTGGCTGCTCTGCTTAAAGGTGTTTTATTGCCTCCTGCTAAAGAGGTGGACGTCTCGACACGCCCCACAGGTCCCTAACACACCCAGGTCACACGGACCGAGCATTCAGAGCTCTTATCTGCGAGACTGACTCACGGTCGTATGATTTGTGCTTTTGATGACATCCCCCCCAATTGGGCGCACAGCATTATTTCGCTCTGTGCAGATATGTGTGCACCAGACGCATTTATCAGAGTGTCATCGTGCGTCTGAAGTTGGGTGGTCCATTGATTTATTTTCAGTGTGTGGCTCTTACACATGTTCCATCAGTGGCATTGATTTCTGGCTAATTGCATGAGGTGCTCATGACCGTCACGTGTCCCCTCCCAGCATTCAACTCCGTCTTCTGTCTTTCACAGCGAGGACAGTTGTTGTCAACAATGGCCCGGACAACGGCAGAGGCAGGCAGATGTAAACGGACCAGCCCTGCTCATTAATGCACACAAAGAACTGTTGGTCTTTTGAACAAAGCTTTGCTCCGTTCACTCCCCGCTGCTGCAACAATGCTGCTGAGTTGTCCGTGATATAATGCACACTCATCCTCTCTGTTTGTCTTACTAATGGCAGGTTATAATGGGCTGGAATGAGTCTGCGGGATGTTCCTCCTTGATGTAAGCTTAATTGAAATGTAACAGTAATAAGGAAGTTAATGCAGCTCGGTTCTACAAATAGTTTTCTACCTCTGAAAGACAGTACAGCCTCCTTTGTTTATTGAGCTGACGGTGCAGGTTTTAATCACTTAAACTAAGAAGTATCTGGAAAGTAAATAAGTGCCTTTACTCGGGTTACATTTTACTTGAGTAGTTATTGCTGTTTTATGCTGCTATAGACTTCTCCGGTCATCAATTTCAAAAGGAAATAGGGTGTTTGTGCTGCATTTATATTACAGTTGCTATAGCTGGCTCATAGATGAAGCATTGTGATGCCATATTACACAACTACAATATAATAAATGCTTATAAAATGGTGAGTTCCTGTCTGAGAAACCTCAATAATAGCATCTTACTTACTCTCTATAACGTCTGCTTTTGCTTTTAATTATTTTTTTTTCTCATACTATTTTGGACATTTTTTGAAATCTAATTTTTTGTGTTGTACTCGTACTCATAATTCCCAATATTCAGGTTGTGTTACTGCAAAGCAACTTAAGGCAAACATCTGGATGATTGTTCCATCACTCCCTGATGCAAGTGCAGCTTCACAACACAGCTGTATGCTTGTGTGAGGAAACAACAATCACAGGCTGCCTAAAAAAAGCGCTTCGCCTTTTACTTTCCGAACTCCTTTTCCATTCTTCAATCAAACAGAATCCAAAGTTTAAGAAGAGAGAGAGAGAGAGCAGGATAACAAATGAGAAAAGAAGTGAATGAGAGAGTGAGAGGACCTCCAGTCCTAATCATAATCCAGCCACCATCCCCCCACCCTTGTTTTTTCCCCCAATTTGACTCACTGTTCTGCGTCATGATTTTCTGCGTCTCCCCGGCCCAACCCGGAATGTTAATCAGCAGAAAGCTGCTTTAGATTTACAAGGGGGAATTTGGATCCAGTTCTTTGAGACTCCTAAGTCCCTCTATCGAAGCCGCTAGTTAGATTGTGAGAACCGTGCTGCGGGAGAAAGAGTTTATATGTGAGCAGAGATGTTGGTTCATCAGCTTGAGCTTTTAAAAGTGACATACCTGTGACTCTCTGTGGACGGAGCATGGCCCTCTCAAAGAGAACTAATTAGCATCTGAGCCAATGTGTGAATGCTTAATTTAGTGTGTAAAAGAATTAGGGAGGCAAGAGAGGTAAAATTAGAAGCTCGATAAGCGATTGGTGAGGCACAAAATGCTTTTTATAGACAGACAGGGACTGAAGTGATAATGACACAGTTCCACATCAGACACCGAGGTGCTGCACGCTGTTCCTGCTTTTAATGCTAATTTTAAGGGTGTTATCATGGGATGGCTTACCGGTGACCAAACTCATGAGCAAGCATGAAACAAATGCGTAATCAAATTTGCAATTCAGTTCTTTCTTAAAAATTAAAAAGCTGATGCTAGGGAGTTCCGTGACGTCACTAAGAAGACGGAGTCACTCAGAGGCTAAATTCAGTGAATGAATGATGCTGTTTTGTTCACTAGTGAATCAGGTGTAGCTGCTCAAAGCATCTGTAACTCACACAGTGTGGTTCCAGCCTTCCATCACACTCAGAAAAAGTGTTTTTTGGGCATCGGATGTGATCCACGCTGCCAACTGGCCGGTGAAATTTACAGAATTTTCCCCTCCTGAAAAAAAAAACTAACATCAACCTGACTCTTGTGATTTACCCATGTTATTGTGTGTGTGTTTGTCTAAGGCTGTGTTACTGAGAACTGAGTCAATCTAGAGTTCAGGTTCAGACCTCTGCTCAATGAACATGTTGTCCTCCATCCAAACTGACTGGCTCTGTGTTCTCAAGTTGAGAGAAAATGAGCTGATCACACAGACAAAAAAAAAAAAAAAGAAGGAGCAATTAGTGCAAACACACACTCGCACACACACAAACACACTTTGTACTTCTTCGCCCAGCCTGCTGCCCATAGTGTGATTTGTTGTGAGCTGAATAGAGGGTGGCTTGTTCTAAAAAAAAAAAAAAAAGGGAGGTTAGCTGTTGATCTGTTCCAGCCAATAATGTGCTATGGTCACACTGAGCTCATGGATCTGTTGACTTTTAAGTAGCAGTAATTGTTCTGTAGACCAAAGCCAGTTATATTGCATCATGTGTTGAACTTTTGAGTGTGTTTTTTTTCTTTTTTTTTTGGTCAAAACCTTCACCTCCTAACAGTGTTTGGGAAGGTGACATCATCTATAGTAAAAGTGGCTTCTATTAAGAGTGGGTGGATTTGAGGTTAGATGTTTATGTGGATGTATTACTGCAGTGTGTGTGTAATAACCGTCATCCTGTGTCATTAGAGAAACAAGACCAGCCTCTACACACAGCACAGTGTATTTCCAGTACAATAAGCCAGTGAAGCCTGTAAAACTAGTCATCCTGTCACGGAGCTATACTGTCCCTTCACATGTGAAGCGGCGTCACATATGGAAACGGGGATTGTTGAATGAGACTAGATAGCCGCAGGCACCACGGTTAGCCTGGAATGCAAAAAATATAAAACATGATTAGAGAGGGAGAGACTAAAAAGGAGGGCAGATGGAGAGGGGGAGAGAGAGCTGAAGTCATGTTTAGGATTAGGGTTAGTTGTATGGAGCTTTATGGTGATATTTTTCAGGGATGTGGGAAACCAAAGCCGGCCCTCGCGAGCCCTACCACTCCTAATTTTGAGTGTGTGCGTGTGTGTGTGTGTTTGTTTGGGGGCGGCGGTGGTAGGCATGTTATTGCACACCACCATTTACAGCTCAATAGTCATATTGTTGCACCGTTGGAACCACTTAATGCGGCCTGCGTGCATGACTTTGGAGCACCTCAGATTTATTCAAGACCGTTTTACATGATACTAGAGCTTTTATCCATCCTGCTGGAGTTTTCCACATGAGCAGGAAGCGGCTGGTGACTCGCGGTCGGAGTAGTAGCGGCTTTATGTGTTATAAGGTTTGCATTGCGAGGTTTAAATGTTACGGACCTTTGATTTCTGACTTTCGGAGCATAGACTCAGGAATTCAGATTCAGATCCAGTGTTTGGGGCTTTGCACACGGGGATCCTGGGAAGATTTTTTTGAAAGTGGAACAATTCAAAAAAAATTAGAAAACATCATCACAAGCCAAACATCCAGGTCTGAGAAAAAGCAGGCAGATCCAGCACATGAACTCCTTTTGTGCCCTAAATATAACCCCCCCTCACATTCACCGCTAATAATAAAGTTCTTCTTTTTACATCTCGGCTGTAACTCAGTGTCTTCCTGTGATTAATGATGTGTGTGGGTGTTCTCGCTCAGTGACTTCGGGAAGCCCTCTTTTCACACAGCTGATAAGGTTACTTCCTCTTTTAGCCCCAGCTGAGCGCCACCTCTGACCTGTGAACCGCTGCAGCCGGAGGTCACCAGAGGAGTCGGGGGGGGATGCTGAGCAGACCTCACTTTACTTGTCTATCAACGTCTTATGATTTATCAGGCTCTGACAGGCGTGTGCGTGTGTGTGTGTGCGTGAAAGAGCGCTATAACTTTTGATGCCTTTTAAATCAGAAACATCGCGATTGGAACAAAAATACTCCAGTGAATGGTCGCTTCAGTCGAAATTTTAAATGTAAGCAGCCTGGGCTTATGAATGCGTCTCTGTCTGTTCGGGTAGTTTGTAGTTTGAAAGACACGCTTATATGCTAACTTGTCAAATGAATGAATATTTTTAGCTCAAATACTAATACACCACTTTCTAAATGCTCCTCTGTCTTACTGCAGTTCTGTTTAGATAAGGATCGTGAGGAGGGTTCGCCAGAGCAAGCAAACATATGGGTATTTTCAACCCTGTGCGCTGCAGTTAGTGTAGCCGAACAAAGCTAATCCGTCTGGATCTACAGAAGCGTTCACGTGTAATTATATTCAATGATCGATTTTACGAGTAGCTTCTTACAAGTCATGCTCAGTGCCTCCAACAAAAGATCTGTGTGTGGCACGCAGTCTCTATTAAACTGAGAAGAATGCGTTTGGGTGTGGGCGAGGTTGGATGTGTGAAAAACAGGTGTTTTGGAGGCTTTACGTGTGGAAAACAAGAGGTCGGGCCTCTGAGTGAAGGCTCACATCTGGCAGATGGATTCCACCGTAGAGTAATGAAGCACGAGTGTGTGTGTGTGTGTGTGTGTGTGTGTGTGTGTGTGTGTGTTGTCGTGTGAAAGACACAGTAACTGAAAGACAGGAGATCAGGAGATGGTGGGAGTGATACACACCCAATGACAGCCCTGTCAAACACTGCACTATTGTGTGACTGTTCACTCTCCAGCCTCCACAAAGGGACAAGCTTATAGCCTCCTGGACCAGAATCAGAGCTCCTTTTCGGGCAGGGGAAGTGGCTTTGAAGCCCCCTTCTCCCTGACTCTATGATCCATCCACCCTGTAATGAATGAAGAGGCTGTTAAAGGAGGAAAGGCAGGTGGTCACTTGTATGTGTGTTTGTGTTCACACACTTTGAGTTTTCTGTCAGCTCAAAGAGAACATACAGCAAAAGCTTAGCTGACTAACTTAAGCACACTCGGACCACATATGTCCAAGAATGCATCTTTGCTAATGGCAGCAGAAATTAAATTAAAACTGAGAAAGGGTATGTAATCACATGAAGAAGTGTTCAAGGTCTGTCACTGACTGTTTGATGCAGCTATTTATCTTTGCACAGCAGCTTTTGTTTCAAAATAATTTCTTTGTATCACAAAATCACACAAGAGTTCTCGCTTTGTCAAATATGACAAGTTATTTTCTACTGATAATGCGAAACATGAAGTGACTAAAGTGGCCTTTGAGTGAAAATTTATTTGGAGAGAAATAAGCAGTGAAATATAAAAGATTAAATAGTTTCTCGTAGTGACTCATGAGAGCTTGGCGTAGTGAAAATTGCTTTCTGGCCTGTTGCTGAAGGTTAAACCCGAATGTCTTGAGATACGAGGAGCAGTAATGTTCTCCAAAGTTAAGATACGTAACCTAATAACGCTACCAAGCATGTCTGCTGCAAACACAAACCTGGAGCCAAGTAGAACAATCTGTGACATTGGGAGATAGCGACGTATCACAAGAGCAACAAAGTGAGAGCGGAGACATGCAGGAAAAGGGAGTGAGGCAGTCGCTTCCATCAGCTTTAACTCTCAAAGGGTTTTCTGACATATTGCACTCTCTGGCACGCCGCAGTTCAAAGTTATGATTTCCTGACAATAGATTTAGATTTGAACATTGGCGTTTGATTTGACAGCATTATTTTTAATGGAATATGACTCATAAAGAGACTTAATTGAGAGTGACAGCGCGCCTGGGCTGCGTTCAAAATCCTTCAGTGTTACAAAAAAATTGTTGTTGGATTTTTCTGACCTTGTTTCGACAGTGTGTCGAACATCATCTTGAGTGATGGCTTGGCCGCGCTACGAGCGCTGTAATGGTTATGAGAGATAGTTTGAATGGGCTGGGAACTGCCACAAGCTCTGTGGTTAAGTTTCAGCTGTGATTTGTAGCTGAGATTCCCACATGACATTTGCAGGGTCAGCCTCAGAAATGGAACCATAATGACCACAAAAGAATGAATCCCTTGTGTCACTTGTCTTCCCCTACCTCCCTCTCTCTCTCTTCACAGTCTCAGATATTCCTGTTTTTTCCCCCCCAGTTCCTCCTCTGTTGCATCCTTTTTCTGCATGACTCATTCATCTTCCAATAAAGCTCTACAGCCCGCAGTCTCTCTGCTCCTCTCGGCTTCTGCCCTCATCCCCTCCTGCTCGTCTTCCCCTCAGCCTCTCCCAGCGCCAGAGAAAAAAAAAAGATGCGTACAGCGCTGGAGCTGCTG
Source organism: Stegastes partitus (assembly GCF_000690725.1). Classification (NCBI taxonomy): domain Eukaryota; kingdom Metazoa; phylum Chordata; class Actinopteri; family Pomacentridae; genus Stegastes; species Stegastes partitus. Next base: position 21,004 of record NW_007578896.1, on the reverse strand, counting down.
GTACTCATGATATTAGTGGTGGTGGGGACGGCCCTGGTTGGCTTGCGGACCTACATCAGGCCCAAATGACGCAGGCTGGGGTTCAGCGGTGAGGCAAGCGATGGGGTGGGACTGTGGGAAATACTGAGTGGTGTGTGAATATTTGCCACAGCCTTCAAAGAATATGGCAGAATCAACTGAAACTGTATTACAATTTGCAAAGATTCTGCTTCTGTTCTATATTAAGCTATGATAAATTTGGGCCAGAGTAATGAGAAATATCAGGATCTATCAGCTCAGTGCTTGGCTGACACGTTTAATTTCGTAAAGACGCAAATAAGAAAGGGTCCCTGTGAGCTGTACGTTTACCTGCTGTTTAATTGTCTTCAAAATAGTTTTTAGGTGCCTTGTTTTCATGCAAGAAGCAAACGGTTTAACGCCTGAGCAACTTAATGCATTCTGAGCTGTTGAATTAGTCCTACAAGGACGATTAGGCTTCTATTCTTAACCGTTTATTATATTTTACGCATCTAGGTGGAGTTTGAAGACGGGAACAACATCAGTGTGACGCTCTTGGTGAATCACTCTACGGGGAGTCACAACGACGATGCAAATTTGCGAACCATTACTCCTGTTGACAAATCTTTCACGCGCGCTGACATCTTCATTTTTTCACACAACCTCACCCGCGGTAATGAGACACAATATCTCAGAATGGCACCTCTGCCTCAGGAGGCAGGAGTTCCCCTCATATAAGCCGGAGTCGAGCTATTACTGAATGAGCTCTTCACATTACATGCCACATAAAATAACACCTACTACTCTGTCACGGAGGCCACTACGGTGGCCATAAAGCATAGCGGTGTATACACAGCGAGGCAGTGTAGGCGAATATATAGAAGAAGAGAAATTTAACACGATAATGTGAAAGGTCTGTTGAATGTGCAGCCATTACCATAAATAACTCTATTTCTCTGTAAAAGAATATTCCAAGGCCTCTGGAGGATAATCGTGGGGGAAAAAGAGATTCACATAAGTTCTTAAAAAAAAAAAAATGTTAGAGCCTCAGATGCCTCGCCCACGTTTATCTGTACTTACTGTCACGTTAAGGAATGATTAACACGCTGCAGAAGCAAAGCCTTCATTAGAACTACCAAAATACCTGAAGTGCCACATCAAAGAAGTGTGCGCATGTACGCACGGGTGTAAGCGCACGAGTATGTTTGTGCTCGTGCGAAGGAACGGGGATGTGCTGAAGCTTGTGCATGGGTTTGTTTGTGTGACGTGCATGTTCTTTGTAGCAGCAGTGCTCTGCTAGAGGCAGCCGTTTCCATTGTGCTGAAACGGGGAGTCAGCACATATTATACAAGTCAGATGCTGCAGAGAAAGTACGAGAGAGGGGGGCGGGGGGAAGTGGAGTTTTTGCATGAAACTGGATTCCCTTTGGCAGTCGAGCTCTGCCAGAGTGAATATATCTTTAATTCTATCAATATGTTTTTCATTTATGAAGCCTTGCTTTAGACTGAAGTGACTTTTCTCTGACTCTGGTTTAGACAGCTACGGGGCGTTGTGTACCCTTTTACCCTCTAATTGAGTTATCCAACTCTCACTGTCTCAATGGAGTACAATTTGATGCACAGTCTGTCATATAATACTGATGTTTACTTCACCCAGTGCATTTGAATATTGGACCTATGTAATAGAATATTTTCCCTTTTTGTGAATGTATGCTGTCCACACATGTTTGCAGTGTCATCTGTTAGAGAGTGACTTTACTCTGGGCCACAAATCGCAGCAATAAGTAGACAAACCCTGCTAACTTGTTTAGCTCAAGTTATGTTGCTAACATACTGTGAATGCAACATTTGTCTTTAATAATGCAGTGTATTTATATCCACTGTTTGTTTTCGAGGGCTGCAAGGTGCCTCGGTGGTCAGCACCATTGCCTCACAGCTGGAAGGTCGCCAGTTCGCGTCCCAGTTAGGACACCCAGGATCTTTCTGTGTGGAGTTTCCATGTTCTCCCCGTGCAGCGTGGGTTCTCTCCGGGTTCTCCGGCTTCCTCCCACACAGTCCAGAAACATGTTGAGGTTAATTGGTGATTCTAAATTGTCCGTAGGTGTAAATGTGAGTGTGCTTGGTTGTCTGTCTCTAAGTGTAGCCCTGTGATAGGTTACCTGTCCAGGTGAACCTGCCTTCACCCAGCTGGGATAGACTCCAGCCCCCCATGACCCCAGTGACGATGTTTGTTTGTTGTTTGTTTTCTAGCAATGGTCTAGTATGGTAGTTTGACTGTGGGAAATGTTTGTCTATCTCACATATTATCTCTGTTGATCTTATACCTGCACATAAACTGTGCCCACACACTTATTAACACATTAATCTCATATGAGTTGATTAAGGTATGTTTATATTTATGTCATACAGCCAATATTGCACTTTACACAATGCATGAAATCATTCATATAGATATAGCATAAAACTAAATATTGTTTCAAAGTGTGAAAACAATTTCATAAACAATTAAAAAAACAAACAATGAGGCAGCACTTTATTCCTTGAAAAGATTTATTGGTTACCTTGTGATTTTAAAATATTCTCATTTGCCATCGTTGATTCAATTAACAGTCAACTTTAAGTCTCATCAGCTCTTGTTGGCGTGGAGTTCTGAAAGGAAAAGGTTTCAGAGTAGGAAGATGGGATTTTTGTGAACATGCATCAGCAGTTTTTCCTTTCAGCATTCTCCTCTGATTCCACACCACTTGCCGGAAGCACATGGGAATGTCATTTTAGGGATGACGGCCCATCTTTTCCCCTCTTGGGAGAGTAAGGAGAGTTTGAGATGATGTGGCTTTGCTCCTGTGGCTTTCTTAATAAATCACAAACCTACACTGATCATCTTTCCCCTTTCCATTTCTCTTTTCTATCCTCCATCTTCCCCCCCTCACTTCTGATTGTGAAGCCAAAATAAAGGTTAACCTTGGAGCGGTTAGCTGTCCTGTAGCTAACACGTTTCTCCAGGCACAGCTAATGAAGGTGTGAGCTAACAGCCGGCAGAGTGATACTAAAAAGCACACAGCGTTCTCACCTTCACCTGTCACTACTTTTATCCACTTTAGCTGGAAAACAATCACAGCAGCGAAAGAACACGTTGACATCTTCGGGTTATGTAAGAATGATGTTATCGCCTCGCCTGCAATTAATCTGACAACCGGCGGTCGTGTAGAATGAAAAGAGCAAAGCGGTGTTAAGCTGTTACTCATCATAATGTGTGTGTTATCTGATTTCATGAATGGTGGTGAGGTTTTCATTCGATTTCAGTTTGACTTTTATTAAAACTGTTGTTCTCCTCACACATCCAGTTTGTCAGAGATGGCTGGGTTGGGCCTACTGGGTCTCCAGGGGGCTCTAGTCGAAGAGGAAATGCCGCACTTGTCCTAAATTAACCCAAGTTACACCAGCAGCTATGACAGAGGATGTAGTACACTGCAATTAGTGATTCTGTCTCATAACGGCACCATTAAATCTTCTTAGTTCTGTGTATTTGATACTTTCATGATGTTGGCTTACAGTTTTACAAGTTAAGGTGTTTTCTGTTCACTTTCTTTTCTTACTTGAGCGGAAATAAACACTCTAAATAGATCCCCATACTAAACCTTTATCTTACTGTTCCGTCAGCTAGAACTGTGTCGTTTTCTTTGTCGTCCTTATTGTACTAATTTTATCAGACTTCTGTAAAATAACTGCAGATATAAGACACCATCCTGTAGGGTATGTGTGGTACATTGTGTGTCTTGTCCAGAGGCTATCTATGTAAAGTTTTAGTGCGATTAACACTGAATTCTTAACTCGATCTTTGTTTCCTTTCTGCGTCTGATGCAGTCTGCATTTGTTTTGTCTGCATTCGCCCCGTGTCACTGTGCGCTCTGTTTATTTTCCTAAATGTGTCGAGGCTCACGTTCCCTTGTGTGTGTTTATTTGCCCTCAGCGGTGTGGGTTACCAGTTACCAGGATTACAAATACACTAAGCAAATACTGCCGGCAATTGTTTTGGGAATTCTGTGCGGAGCAGCTCGGGGCAGACGGGTGGCTGCAGAGGTTTATTCACACGGCTCAAACATTTAGCATATTTATAATCCATTCGCTCTCTGTTTCTGTGTCCGTAGGTGTTCTGTCTCTCCCGGCCCATTTCAGTCCCTACACAGAGAACCAGCAGACGTCTGTGGACAGCAGGGAGGATGCTTATGCCCAGCTGGAGCTGAGGACGCTGGAACAGTCCCTGCTGGCTACCTGTGTGGGCAGCATCTCCGAACTCAGTGAGTAGATCAGAATAGAGAGTGCGGTCCTGGTCGTAGTAGCATTTTTTTTTCTGTTTTAATTGAGTAAATTCCTCTGAGCTTTCTGCAATAACAGTGAAGCTACACAGCATTCTTGTTCGTACAGACACACTGCCAGAAATAATAAACAAATTGTCATAGCTTTCAAATACTTCACAATCATGAACTATAGAATATGGTAAACACTCGAAGAAAGAATCCTTTTTCTCTGACATAAATCAGCCTTTCAAGTGGCGAGCAGAGATAATAGATAATTACTTCTTTATCACTTTTTGTCAGTGATAGGTCTCAACTTGTGCCTCATTTAGCAAGTCAGCTAATGCACTCTCTTCTAAAAATAAGCAATGGAATAGTTTATCTACACATGGAGCTCTGGAGAGTGAAGTGATAATGCCTGTGATTGTATATTTTCACTCCTTTCTTTTGCAAAGCAGTGTGCAATCCTTTTCTTTTTTTTTTCGCGGTCAAGTTAGTCGACAAGGGAAAACATTTGGACTCCATCAGCCAGACTTTATTCTGTCTGCTGTCAATCAAAACAGAGTTGTAGATCTTCTTTTTGTAGGCTGGAGTCTTTTCTGTCTTGGAATATCATCGATACACGTGATGGTCGGTAAACAGAGTCATACTGTACTCTTCTGTACATGTGAAACGGGAAGCTGTGATAGAGTTGCCAGCAATCAGATCGTTAATATGTGAGAAAAAAAACAGGAATAGAGGGTGGCAGAGTTGGAAAGGTAGGGGAGTGTGTTTAAGCACTGGGGGTCAGGAGGAAATGATGGAAAGGTAGAGAGGTGAAAAGTGAGGTTGTCCGGGCAGGGAGACGGGAGGAAAGATGGAGATTAGTGCTGGTCAAAGCGGGGATAGGTTTCCTACTCCAAACGAGCTAACACTCTGCCATTTGTTCCTCCAGCACAAGGCCACGTTCATACACCGCCGCCGTTAGTGAGGCATTAAGAAAGTGTACACACACTCCCAAACACAGACACACTCTTTCTCTCTCTCTCTTTCGCTCAGTGGACTCTTTGTGCCACATCTCTCTGGTGGCGTGAAGCTGGGCTGCTCTGGGCAGGGCTGGCATCCAGACTCATCCACGCCTACAAACACACACACACACAGGCGTGTGTCCGCTGATCAAAAACAAAAACACAGTGGGTTTGGCACTCTGATCAGAGCCCAGGAGACCAGGCAGACACAGCAGCATCTGTACTGAGCTGCTCGGTCCTGCTGGATCACTCGACTGGACTTGGCCAGACACACAAACACACAGCATACATAAACATGACGGATAATGGATGGAAGGACACACAGGAGATATTTGCTAAATGTCCAAAAATTGTTGGAAATATAGTGTAACCAATACACTGGCCCTGAGAGTGTCTTCATTTGAAGGTCTTTTTTAGGTTGAGCTCGTCCTCCACCAGCTCTAGGAAACTATGAATATATGACCGTTCACTTAACTAAGGAAAATATTAAAAAGCAGGATTGAAATAACTAAAAACAAAATTAGCTTTTTGCTATAACCTGTAAATCCAGTTAACAATGTGATGCCTTACCGAGTCCAAACAAGAAGATGTTTAAGTTGAACTGACAGCAATACAGTCAACAACGTGTGTATTTTATTATTTGAATCATTTCATTATCCTGCTGTTTTCACCAGAGACTAACATTTCGTCAAAATGTATTTAACAAACAGTCACATCACAGTTTGTTGACTTGCCAGTTTCCACAAGGACTCCAACATAATCTGTAATCTAAGAACGAAGTATTTCATTTCCCTTTGACCCCTGGAGCTCAGTTTAGCTCCAGGGCATAATATAGGCTTGAAAGGCGGGGAGAGGCTCTCCATCTTGGGCAAGAATTCCTACGAGACCTCCTGGAGGGGCTGCTGGTGGTGGTTTACACAAAGGAGGCCCTTCAGCTTTAAGTGGGGTCTGTGTTGGGAGGGCTGCCCCAATCTGACCCCCCTCGAAGTACCCCGAACCCCTTAACGTCGACACACACACACATACACACTCGCACTGCTGTAGTCTTTAGCCTTGGACGCCGTGCAGTGTAATACTCACAGTAATCTGGTTAGAAATTAACCCAGGGGTAATTATGCTAAATGAGCGTTACACGATCCCCAGTTCAGCCCGACCGCCCTCCCTCACGCTGCCTCTCCCTGCCCTTCCTCCACTTCCCCACATCCCTGAGACGACTGATAATAGCCTCTCCACTCAAACTCTTGCTCTGACATCCATGGGCACTTAACAAGATCTACAAGCTTTACTCTTTCCAGCAGTACGCCTGCTTTTTCCGTGTTCTGTGTCAGTTTATAATAATGAAGTTTAATGTGCGTCACTTTGCGTTCGGTGATCTAAACGAGCCTTTCATACGACGGCGTTTGGTTGTCCACTCGGTAGACTAAGTGTGGATTGATGAATCCTCTAATTGGCTGCATATTGTTTCTAAGTTTATCTCAGGACAGGTTTCACACAAGTGATAGATGAGTCGAATTTAGATCTTAACCTTGTTTCTATCATCTGGCTGACACCCACCTTTCCAGGCTGAGTGCAGTGATTGAACTGTGCCAGTACATAAACAGTGGAGCAGTTCATTAGAGCCTGTGATCAACTGTCTGTTGTCCCATTTACTCCTTCAGTGATTAAAGATGAATGGCTATTTAGACTTGCCGTCTGGTTTTGCTTACTGATAATGACACTGCTAATGGCAAGTACCACTGGAGACGTGGAGGGAGAGTAATGAGTAAAGAAACCTAAGTGGTTAAGGGAAATCCGGTTTGACTGGATGCCCATGGGGATTATACTGGACTTCAATTACAGTTTTTCAATGTGCCACTCAACAGTTGTTAAGGGGACACATACCAATCGAGTCATTTGATTCATTACTGAATCGAGCAAATGGCATGAGTGAAGGTAAGGGTTTTGTTTAACTATCATCCAACAATGTTCTTTCCTCTGTTCCAGGTGACTTGGTTTCCCGTGCCATGCACCACATGCAGCGTCTGAGTTCAGTGCGTCCAGGCTTGAGCCCTGCCCGCCATGCCCGTCCCCAGCAGCCCGTGTCCTGGTCGCCTGATGCCCTCCACACCCTTTACTACTTCCTGCGCTGCCCGCAAATGGAGTCCATGGAGAATCCCAACTTAGATCCCCCACGCATGGCGCTCAGCAAAGAGAGGTGGGAACCATGCATGACTGGACACAAACGTTTCAGATGCTTTCAACCAAGTGCATAGCAGGCCTTCTGGTTTTGGATCCAACCGTAGAAAACAAGTTTTCTTTCTTCCCCTTTAATACATTTTTATTTCCATTGCTTAGTCTTTGTGTCTCTAATCATTGCGAAAAACAATTTTTAAAATATAGTTTCTAAATCAAGTAAGCAGCAACCCTTCTTTTCCATTCACCGGTAATCCCGTTACCGTCTGGTCACTCAAGTGTTAATTTTCTGTAGGTAAATTACAAGTGAGCAACAGCTCCCAGGTGTTAACGCTAGTCTGATAGAAGGGTGTACCTTTAAAGGCGTAAATTAGGCTAAAGACCGGCGGTTTAAAGGATTTTAAGAGGTGCAAATGGTCTGTAATTCCATTCTGTTCTCCTCAAATCTTCCTTGAGTCGCCTTTGTAGAGCAATTATGGCAATCCTTGTGTACCACTGCGATATGTGGTTGAAAATAGTCTGGATGCAATACAGCACATGACAGGCTCTGGCTGTGTTGTCTGCATACCTAATAATTTGAACACGTTTCTTGGCTAATCTTTGGTTTTACATAGGTCTCTGGGAACTTATGTTTCGTGCTGGTTGATTTCCACAGAAAGAAGGGAGTAATGCGAACTGAGTCATGTCTCCTTTCTTACAAAACTGATAAAACGTGTAGAGTTGCTTAATATGTGTGCTCACAGGAGTTCATAGTTAAGTGTAATGGTGAATTTAGCAGTTACGATAAATGTGAGAGATTATGTGCCTTCAGTTAAGGTAAATTATTGCTTACAGTTGTGTGTGTGTGTGTGTAAGAGAGAAAAGTACTTGCAGCCTCCTCCTACATCTGTGTTCTGTGTGTGTGTGTGTCACGGAGTAACCATATGTTAAAAAATGTCAGTGGAAAGTGCTCTCGTATGTGTAAAGGTTAATTGCATTTTTAACCTGATGCATAGGGGCTTGTCTAAAGGCAGCACTCAAGCATATAAATGGGACGCAGCTCCCACTAAAGTGTGTTCAGCTTGCCGTGGTAAGTCAATTACTGTTTTGTTTTTTTCTGCAATTAATGTTTTGAACTCCAGTAAATCACGTGTTTGTTACTGAGAACGTAGCAGCTGTGAGATAATCATAGTTGCTTAAAGTTTTTATGGTGAAATCTACCCATTTACCAATTGTGTGTATGTGTGTGTTCAAAGCTAGCTAGCCTCTATGCATTAAATAATGAGCAAAAGTGGGCTCCTCATTAACATCAATAAGAACAGAACAGCAGATATACAGCCTTCCTTTTCCCTGTCCTGGCTGTTCCTCAGATGTTTTTAATGTCCGATGTATATCAGCCTGGTTTATGTGTGCAGGATGAAACTGTTTCTCTTCCTGTTGTACTGTATGCTTTGGAACATCTGTAACATTCTTCTTTTTCTTTCTTGGGCATCTGCCGGTCGCCAGTTTGCCTATCTGTGTTTTTATATCCCCGTATATCTCTCCGTGTGACCCGCTGTAGCATCTGTGAATCTTAGCACACATGGCAGACTCAGGTGGTAGGCCGGAGCAGGGCAAAACCTGGTAGTGATTACAATGCGAGCGTCTGGTAATGATACAGACTTTTTCTCTCCTTCAGCGGGGCCTCTCCATCCTTCTGGCTCACCCTCTATCGAAAGCTTTATAAAAATCTTTTGGTGGAAACCCAAAACCACCAAATCTGTGTGGGCCACATCATCAAACATTATAGGGAGCCTGGTGAGACCCTTATTGCAGAATCCTCGAGACTACGAGAGACGCCCTTCTTTTTGTTATGATCCTTTAAAGCCGGTGCTTAGTTGTGAGTGATGATCCTGTGTTGGGGTATTAAGACTGCATCGAGTGTGGGAGGGCAACGCTGGTGTCTGCAATTATTTTCCTTTTCGCACTCTTATTCTTTAAGCCGCCATGCAGAAAAAAACTTGTGTTATTAAAGTTATGTTGTTAATGGTAGAATCACTAAAAATGAGCAGTTCCAACAGTCCTCGAAGCAAACCCCCGTCCTTCCAACTCCTCTGGTTTGTTCAGAGCGTAGAAGGGAGCGCTAATGGATAGATGTGTTACTGATAAGAAGTAGCCAATGGAGCTTAGTTCTAACCACAGATACATCAGATATGGTTACCCTCATGGAGCCCTTTATGAGTGTAATCGGACTCCAGATCAGTGGTTAACCTTGACCCTTTGCAAACCATAATGGGGTCTAAAACCTGATTGAAGTTTCTTACAATCTGAACTCAACCGCACTGGCTTCAGGTTATAGGGCATACAGGACATATGGGACCAGTGGAGCATGTGCGATTTGGCCTCCGAGGGAGAAAAGTCTTTGCTTTTTTATCTCGGGACAGGTTAGAGTCCAAACACACCTGACCACGATTTGGCCTGACTGTCATTTTACGACCTGCCAGGTGGCGGTAGGCAAAGCACCATGAATCAAAGCTAACGTTTATATGCTAGCTTTGAACATACATGTGGACATCTGTGGGAGAGTTTGTGTATGTCTGTCTGTGTGTGTCTACATCCTGCTGTGCTCAGTATGCAGCCTTAGCATGTTGGGTCAGTAGGCTAGCCAGAAGCACTATCTAGTTTCAGTGTTAACAGGCATCTCGGCTTTGATGTTGCGCCGGCTCTCTGACGAAGCTGAAGTTTGTGTTTCAGGCTGAGGGTCCAGACACAGGGGTCAGATGTGGGGTGTGAGGGGGGAACCAGTTCGGATAATGGGGAAAAGGGTCTCAGAAGAGAAAGAGGAATGACACAGCTTTGGTTGGTGGTACAGACGTGGTGCATCTGTCTGCAGCTCTGAGCCGCTGGTGTGTACACAGACATTACCTCAGTTGTTTTGTAATCTTGCACATTTTTTGTGCAAATCCTCCACTCACACTCCCCACCAAACATTAAATTCTAATTGGCAAAAAAAATGCCACTGACAGTATTTTATTGGGAAACCACAATACCAGGCCTTGGAATAAATACCCTGCTTTTGTCCTTGTGTGAGTTTTTAAGATTTATTCTTTGCTCACTAAAACTGATAAAGTCAAGGAGAGAAATTTTCTGAAATGGATCAATGAAAGTTGAGCGCTTCAAGCTGGATAATGTTAATTGGAGCTGGTTTACTTCTGGATTAGAGCCAGTGTGGTGTGCATGCCTGGACGCAGGCAACGCAATAAAAGTAGTAGGGTGGATGCCTCGTAGCATTCAGGAAGACACGTGCGCAAATGCCTGCATGAATGAACAGACGCACACACACACAGCCCAATTTGTGTTGAGTGGAGGCCATTAAGAGAGGAATAAACATTGATTCCCAAGCCCATTGCTCCTCAGAAACATGACTTTCTTATCACTCTACACCCGGAGCACTGTCCACAAACTGACAGACTGCCACCCAACCCCCCTTCTTCATCTCAACATACCCCACCTGCCTCCTAGCAGTTTTCCAAACACTTAAACCTTCATTATATGTACCTATCAGCCACACTTAACCATCCCCTCCTCCTCCTCCTCCTCCAGCCCCCTTGTCTGCTTGTTAACTGTCACGCCTGGGTGACAGCAGGACTCCTCCTCCTGACTGATTGCCAACTGATAAACGACTAAAGCAACATCTGACAGAATAGCCTAAAGACGGGAAAAGAAGACTTGAAACAGTTGACAGCAAATTATCTGCAGGTACCTTGAGTTTTAAGGTCAACTAATGCAGAACAGTGCTAGTAAGAAGATACAGCAAAGCTTTTATTCATCAGTATTTCTGCTTTACTAACTACAATTGGATGTAGACAGTTATTAAAAGCTTAAATAGAATAGAATAGAATAGAAAATACTTTATTTATCCCAGTCTGGGAAATTACTGTGGTACAGCAGCAAGAGAAAAACACCAGTCCCAACAGAAAAAGAGCCAAAGTTAAATACTATTTTAAAAATTACAAAGAAAAATAGGTGAATAAAATAAAAATTAAATAAATAAAACAACTGTACAAAATGTGCAAATTGAAAAAACAGTGCAAAGACAGAGGATTAAATTCAATTAAATTAGCTACATCAATCCGGAAAATATATATAATTGGTAGTTAAATTGATCTACCTTTATTACAAATGGAGAAGACATCGACAAAGTACTGCTGTACAGGAGGAGCTCTTATAGGAAACCTCAGGCTGCTGCTTAAAGTAAACGCAGTGAGCAGAATAAACAGCACTGCTCGGGCCCCATTGCTCATTAACAGTAACTACAATCAGACCCTATAGTGCTACATACTTGTATACTGCCCATGCTTTTGCCTCCATCTGTATTCATGATCTGCATTTTAAGTGTTTGCACACTTGTGCCACAGAACAAAGGAAAGATAAGAATAAAATCACAGCAGGAGAGAAAGGTAGCTTAATAACTCGTGATAACACAGAACAATCATTAACACACTCTGACTGGGCCTTCACAGAATCCCGAGCAAACAACAACAATAACATTCACGGTGAAGTGTCATTGTTCACAGGAACACTCTATGCACATATGGTGTTAGAAAGGCACAGACAAGAAGGGGATTAATGCCAGATAACCGGCTAGACATGGCGGTGCAGATAGGCGTATCACCTAACGGGATTTAGAAGAACAGATGTAGGAGAAGGACAATGAAGAGCGAAGACGCAGCAATTAAACAATCCAGATGACTTTCACAAATGCAAATTGCCTCCTCGGCATTAATGAATGTTTCTCTTGTTATTTTGGGCTCTTGTCAGTCATTTCTATTTTTGTCGTATTATTCACCTTTCAGTTCCAGTTGCTTCTCTCTTTTCATTCTCGGTTTAGATCTTAGAAAGCATCTACAACAATGCCACGCCGCTGCACCTCTGTTCAACTCCCCTCGGTAGCTTATTCTGCTACTGCTGGTTTAAAAATAGGCTGATTATTCAGGAGCCTTTCCAGTGTTTTGTTTCTCAAACCACAGTGCAACTGAAGTCTCACATCGCATCAAATGCAAGGAAAGCTGATGTTTAGCTGTACAACTCGGGGACCAACATATAAATGCAGATTAGTCAGGTGTGTGTACATCTGTTATTTGAGTGTTTTGATGACATTAAAGGAGAACGCCAGCTGTATATGACCTGTAAAAGCAGACGAGCGTGTGTGATTAGCAGAGGTGACGTGCACTGTGCAGACTTTCTATATGTATGAGTGTGTGAATGTGTGTGTGGGGGGTATTTGACGGTGTCTCACTGTGGTGAGGGGGAAGAACCAGACGCAAAATAAGTCATCTGGTTGAAAACAGATCACTCTCGAAAGATTGAATCATGTGTGTCCATGAGTGAATCATGAGTGTTGAAGAAGACTCAGCATTCACAGCACCCTGGTTTCCACAGAGCCTCATAGTTTACTGGTTCAGCACAACAGAGCTTGTTTGATGTCAGTGGTTTACCAAAGAGCCCGCCATGTACGTTTAGTCTGAACAAAATATCTGTCACCTGTCTCAGATTTAAAGTATGAATACGAACCCATTGTACTGATGATTTATCTTCTTCCTTTGTAGGCCATTTTTGCTGCTTCCACCTCTGATGGAGTGGATGAGAGTGGCCATCGTCCACGCTGAGCATCGCAAGAGTCTACTGGTGGACAGCGATGATGTCAGACAGACCGCCAGGCTTCTCCTCCCAGGATTGGACTGTGAGCCAAGACAGCTGAAGTAAATGAAAACACACACATTTGGGTTGTCCTGCTGGAATTCTTAACTTAAATTAAAACCTTTCTAATGACTTCAGATAATAGTTTTCTCTAATTTTCTTGATCTTGCTTTAATGTCAGCTCTGTGTTTATGAGGTCGTCCTAATTGGTTGACAAGAAACAACAGTTAATTGCTAAGACCATGCCGTGCTTCCAGATGTGCGCCTCCTTTGACCCACACACTGTATGCTTGTAATTTAATTGGTCCTCACTAACAAATAAGTCCAAAGTGTGTACAGAAGATTAATGACCGTTCACCGACTGCAGCGTGGCTCATTAACCTCTTCATGAAGTGTACAATTATTTCTAAAGAAAACTATCACATGCAAATGTATAGTGTGCAGGAGCCGCAGAGTGGTTAAATGAAGCATCACACAAAGTGTCTTTAAACTGACCGAGCAGATCGAAACAAAAAAAGCCATCAGCCAGGGGCTTTTCTCAGATTAATTGCGAACTGCTTATTTATTCTCTCTCTCTCTCTCCGTCTCTGTATCTCTTCCAGACCCGAGTGTTGCTTTAGCTCCTTCAAGCGTCTGGACTCCAGAGCTGCCACAGATAAGTTCCACCTAGACTTGGGATTTCGGATGCTCAACTGTGGTCGCACAGATCTCATCGGTCAAGCCATTGATCTGCTGGGGCCAGACGGGGTCAACAGCATGGACGACCAGGTACTGAACACACACATGCACGTGCTTGTGGTACTTCGGTTGAAGATTTTGCTTTTAATTTTAAAAGTTAGGCAAGTTCTGGTTACACTAACACGATTGTGTGCGTGTTATATCTTCTATAAGCTTCATGGATTGTTTTTCCTGCCCGTCATTCAGGGTATGACCCCTCTGATGTACGCCTGCGCAGCTGGAGATGAGGCTCTCGTCCAGATGTTGATCGACGCCGGGGCCAACCTTGACGTAGCGGTAAAGACGCTTCAATAATTCCAACAGATGGACAGATTTATCTTAATATCACACACCTGCACATGTGTATTACCTCTTCGAACGACAGGGGATGTTTCCAATTTGAAACATCTACATTTATAGAGGCTGTAATGAGTTTGATGTTTTCTTTCTGTTTCTTTGGGGGAATGATTTTTGGTGTGCAATGCTAATTTTTCACCTCTGTCTTGCCAGGTTCCACCGTGCTCCCCAAAGCACCCCTCGGTGCATCCCGACAGTCGACACTGGGCGGCCCTCACCTTCGCGGTGTTGCACGGACACATCTCCGTAGTGCAGGTGGGAAGGCGTTCACGCAGATGTAGTGTATAAACTCTTAATCTGACATGGCATGTGGCATTTCCCTCAAGGGGAAAAACACCCTGCTCTGTATGCACAACGAGTCGCTCTACATGGTCCTGAGCTAACTGGATGTGATTTTCAGAAGTAAATTGACAAATGTGAGGTCAGAGGTCAAACCATAAAGGAGTTACAGGATGTCAGGCATTGCTTAATATAACAGATGTCATGTGCCTCTGCAGCTTCTGTTGGATGCCGGGGCCAACGTGGAGGGGGCAGCAGTCCGCAATGGACAGGAGAATACAGCAGATACCCCGCTGCAGCTGGCTTCAGCAGCAGGTGGGCACACACACAAACATTACAACACAAGGCACAGCTGATGTTAGCGTGTTGTTTAACTTGCAGTAGGTCTGTGTTCTGATCTAATTTATAGCTGCTAAATTACCACATTGTACTAAATTATAGAGGCAGAAAGTCGGGTTACGCAAAAGAAGAAATGAATGAACCGCTGTTGCAGCTTTCTGCATGACAACTAATAACAACTCCCGCTGTTATTTGTAACCAGGACAGCAGTGTGCTAGTTTCTCCCAACGACCACCAAGAGTAACACAGGATTAAGTTGTGAACGTGCAGGAGGAATGAGGAAATGAGAGAGCAAATGAAGGTGCAGCGACAGCAGCCAAAGCGCTGCCTGCGGTTGTTTAGTAGCCTCTGGGCCGCATTCCTCTGTGGGATCATCTGAAAGCCACACATAGCTCTAGTAAAAGAGACACATGCTCTACATCCAAGCAGTGACAGTGTGTAAACAGTGCCTACTTATGAATGTGTTGCTCGTTTAAGGCTGCGAAATAAAACAAAGTGTGGTGCATTTTCATTGATCCCTGTGGTGAAGTGTAATTGTGCTGCGGTAAGCGAAATAAAACAACAATATGGATATTTAGAGGATAAGTACACTCAGGAATTATAAAATAAGCAATAAAAACAATTGACACTAGTGGGGTGATAAGTGATGATAGCAAAATGAATAAACTGTACAAATGAGAAGAGAACAAATTGCTAACTGTGGTTGTGGGTACGACCAAGATAATAATGTTTGATATTCTAAAAATATCCTATTTAAATGTGTTCTGGAGCTGTGTCTGTATATAACTGACCGGATATGTGTTTCTCAGGCAACTACGAGATGGTGAGTTTGCTCCTGGCACGAGGCGCCGACCCCTTATCGAAGACTCACGACGGAAACGCCCTCACGTCATCCCTCTATGAAGACATGAACTGCTTCAGTCACGCTGCTGCACACGGACACAGGTATGAGTCCATCAGTCTGACCTGTAAAGCTCTGAACACAGCTGATGTAGGAGGACAAACACTAGTGCTGCAGAATACTTTACCAGCGTTTACATTTGAGCTTTGAGGAGACATTCTTTCCTTTTATCGTGTGATGAAATAAAAGACCTCGAAAGTGTCAGTACGAAACGCAAGTTCAGGGTCTCGCTGGATTCAGAGACCATCTGTTTCTTTACGCCAACTGCTATTGTAAACTTCTCCACCTGTTCGCTGTGTGTAAGTGTGAACACAATGTAGACTCAACACTTCACATTCCGTAGTGGGGGTGATAGATTATGCAATCAGAGAGGACGCTCGAGGGTCACAGAAATAGAAGTATGCATTGCCGGTTTGGCATTTATTAATGATTCTTACTTTCTTTACTTGCATGCCTTCTTTCTCACTCCCCCCCCTTCTTCCTCCCATTTATCTTGTCAAGGAACGTGCTGAGAAAGCTACTGACTCAGCCCCAGCAAATCAAAGAGGATGTCCTGTCTCTGGAGGAGATCTTAGCTGAGGGGGTGGAAGATGAGGTGGCTGGGATCTGCCCTTTCCTCCCCCTGCCGACCACTCCTAACGGCCCCGCGGCCCTCCCGGAGGTGGGCATACCGAGACTCTGCAAAGCCAGGATGAAGGCTCTGCAGGAGGCCAGCTACTACAGCGCCGAGCACGGCTACCTGGACGTCACCATGGAGCTACGTGCCATGGGTACCTATCGCACTGCAAGAGAGGGACGTACTTTCTTTTCTAACAGTTAGAAAACCCAAATAACACACTCGTTCTGTGTCCAGGTGTGCCGTGGAAGCTACACGTGTGGCTGGAATCTCTTCGTTGCGCCCAGCAGCAGTCCAGGGCAGGGGTCACCCTTTCCCTCCTCAGAGAGTTCACCACAATCCGAGAAGAGGACTACTGCGAGGAGCTGGTCACCACGGGCCTCCCACTTATGTTCAGTATCCTGCGTACCACCAAGGTACCATCAAGCCTCGATGTCATGTCTGCTTGTTTTCCTCCTGAAATGAGTTTGAATTTGTGATGTAATGCCCCCCCCTCTGTTCTTCCACTTTCCAGAATGATGCCATTATCCAGCAGTTGGCAGCTATTTTTAGTCACTGTTTCGGCCCTGCACCGCTTCCTGCCGTTCCTGAGATGAAGGCAACTCTTTCAGCACAGTTGGGTAAGAAAGAAAGCTCTTCAGTGAATTCACGCTAAATGCTTCAAGTGGAAAACGATAATAGCCTGATGTTGATGTTAATTTAATTATAGCTGCATTCAGAGCGTTTTGCTGGAAAAAAAATCAATTATTCAAACAATCACTTAGCTGACTAATGGCCACGCATTCAGACTGACTGTCCTGCTGCTAGAAAGTTGTAAGAAGGTGCTCATGTGTTTTCTACAGATCCTCACTTTCTGAACAACCAGGAGATGTCAGATGTGACGTTTGTGGTGGAGGGGAAACCGTTCTACGGACACAAAGTTCTGCTGATCACTGCTTCTGACAGGTGAGTGCAGGAGGGTTCACACTGGACAGAAGAAGAGACATAGAGAAGAACAGTTAAAGCTAGAGTATTCAAGATTCAAGATTTTGAAAGCACACAATGAAAGAAAGTATTGGAGCAGCTCTGTAAGTCTTCGTACTGCTGGAGGACTAGTCCAGAATGTTGGGTTCAAACCCAAAATAGACCAACACAAGATAAATACCATCAAACAACACATGCTCACAACGAGGCTTTAATGCAGACAGGTGGCAAACGAATAAACAGATGCACGTAAACACACCCTAATGGAACCGGAGGAGGGCTGAGACAACGGAGAGCGCTGGAAATGCACAGATACACAAATCCTGTGACATGTTAAGCAGTACGAGATGTAGTACTGTAAAATGTGTGGGCAGTTGGTAGCACTGTTGCCTCGCAGCAAGAAGGTTGCCGGTTCGCGTCCCGGTGGGGGCACCGGAATCTTTCTGTGTGGAGTTTGCATGTTCTCCCCGTGCAGTGTGGGTTCTCTCCGGGTTCTCCTCCTCTGAAAACATGTTGAGGTTAATTGGTGATTCTAAATTGTCCGTAGGTGTGAATGTGAGTGTGCTTGGTTGTCTGTCTCTAAGTGTAGCCCTGTGATAGACTGGTGACCTGTCCAGGTGTCCCCTGCCTTCACCCTAAGTCGGCTGGGATAGACTCCAGCCCCCCATGACCCTCGTGAGGATTAAGCGGTGTATAGAAAATGGATGGATGGATGTAAAATGTGTCTGCTATTCTTGTGCTATCTGCTCACTAGCTCTAGCAATGTGTTCATGTAGCCTTGCAGAAGATCACAGTGATGCAGAACAGACAGGCCGGACTAAATGCAATGATTGGACTTAATTTGTTTTTAAGTTATCAGATTTATTGATTGCTTTAAGACACCAAACTGTTTCTGGATTACATTGCACACTCTGGCTTTAAGTCAAACAGCTTCAATCAATACATTTGTTTTCCTTTAGATTCAAGTGTCTGCTGGCCTCCTCTGGAACAGACGGAAGCCCCAACAAGGAGATCGAGATCAGCGATGTCAAGTACAACATCTTCCAGGTAACAAATACATGTTCAGATGTATTACATACAACAAAACACGAATAATTTAGATCAACCACTATATTTACTTGTTGCTAACTAAGACCGTTGACCTCTCCACAGATGATGATGTCATACCTGTACTGCGGAGGAACAGAGTCGCTGAGAACCAATGTGCCTGACTTGTTGGAGGTGAGATTGGATAATGCCTAAAATAAGATTATTGTTGGTGTGTGAGTCACGCATGAGGTTGAATCATCACCCGATTCACTTTAATAAAGACACCAGCATTCATGCTATTCTTGCCTTCACTGTTGGAACATCGCGGTGGAATATAAATGTCAGTTCTTTCTTGATGCCAAGTGGCACGAAACAAAACAGAACAACCAAATCGTATCTCTCAGGCAGCAGGTTTATCTATCTACACAGAGAGAACAGTACGTAAATCACACGCTGTTCCTTTCTTTGCAGTATCTCGGCCACATAAACCGCGTGAGCCACTTTCAACACAAAACCACCTGCTGATTCCTGCTAAACTGTCCTCTACAGATATTTGGGACTGCAGTGGCACAGTAGCATTCAAATGACCTTTTTTCTTTTGAGTAATAAATCAATAGTTTGTGACCACAGGGCCAAGCCAGAGGGAGCATACTGGACTTGTCCCCATCCCGCAGTATTATCATGACCAGACTCTAACAAATCTCTGATATAAGATGATTTAATTTTATTTGTTTAAAAGGAACTAAACCAGTGGGAATATTTGCAAATAGCGCTGGTGGTTCTAGTGTTGCAGCACCGTCTCCAAAAATGGTCACAGTCTGGAGCCCCGAGTGTTCAGGCTGATAAATAAGTGTATGACAATTGTATACGGTGTTCATAAACATGCCTCTACAAGTATATCAGTATGGTCTCTATACAATATTACTCATCACGGTGAGACCTATTGCATTCGAATGTTTAACTTAAGTAGCTGTGGATCATTTTAAAAAA
The DNA here is from genome assembly GCF_000690725.1 of Stegastes partitus. Lineage (NCBI taxonomy): Eukaryota > Metazoa > Chordata > Actinopteri > Pomacentridae > Stegastes > Stegastes partitus. The sequence continues at coordinate 1,685 of NW_007578896.1, read as the reverse complement.
GGGTTTCAGGGACGATTCACTTCACAACAAATTCAGGTAAATGCATGAAACCAAAGTGAACAGGAAGCACCAATTACAGGAGTCACAAATGAAACTAAACGTTGCTCTAATAAGAACGAGTGACAGTATTTCTCCAGCGTTAACGTTTTCCCCGTTTTCTCCTGCAGTTGTTGTCAGCGGCTTGTCTGTTCCAGCTGGGGGCGCTACAAAGACACTGTGAACTCATCTGCTCTCAGCACATCAACCTGGACAACGCAGTCGGCATCTACAAGACAGCCAAGGTAGAACACACACACTACAAGTCACTGTGCAACAAAAAAAAGAAAAGTACACTCTAATGAAGGTAACTCAAAGGAGGATACTGTATGTTAAAATGAAGTGTCTAAAACAACTCTGTGATTGTCCTTTCTTGCGACAGGCGCACAGTTCAGTGGAGCTGGGCTCCTTCTGTGAAAGCTACTTCTTGCAGCAGATGCCGGCCCTGCTGGAGAGAGAGGGCTTCAGGAGCCTGCTGCTGGGACCCCCCGGAGTCCGACAAGGGAACAGCTCCATCTCTACGCTGGCTCACAGTCGGGGCGACTCACCTCTGGAGGAGCTGGAGGCGACCCTGGCTCAGCGGATACGCTCGCTCTACGTCACCTCCAGAGTCTGAGGACGACGCCGCAGACGCTGCGGAGAGAAGACGAGAATGAACGGAAGAATGTTGGAGCGACACGGGATCAGATGTTTAGGAGGAGTCCACATGCAGGCGTTTCCCTTGTAAATCTGATTCTGTCTTTCTGTTAAGGAGCAACTTCCAAAAGACACTTGAGCAGTTTACTCTCAAGTAATTCAGTGTTTCATATTTTTTGTTGCCAAGCACTCCATCCTGACAGTTATCCTGATGTACAGCATGTTTATGAAGAAAGAAAACGGGACGATGTTCTTTCTCCAGAAGCTCAGGAAGCTCAAACGGAGAAGCAACAGATGGATGCAACAAGTGGCAACTCTGAAAAATGGAACAACACTGCCCTCTGATGGACAAAACTGGTAAAAATAAGTAATTGCCTTGGAGGTTTGGGATCAGTGGCGGCCTCCTGGTTCTGACTGAAGTAAGGTTACAGACTGAAGCATCTATTCAAGAATCAAGTGAGCTGGACTTTTAATAATGCAGAGTGGGAGGAAGGAGTCAGCCTCAGTGCCTCCTACAGTGATGTAAGCTTTGGATTAACAAGTGTACTTTTTTTTTTTTTATGTAACTGTGTTTTTTTTTTTTTTAAAGTATGACCGGAGAAACAAAACACTTACTGAAGAGTGGGATGGACATTTTCTATTTAATGAGGAAACAAACAAAAAAAAAAGATGTGAGAGTATTTAATGGGGGTGTTCCCTTTTTATTTAGTTTTTTTTTTAATCCAAGCAAATTATTAATATTATTGTTTTTAAAAAAGAAAAGGCTTTGGTTGTTTTTCCAGGTACACTCTAACAGTTAACTAAGCTCATGTATGCTGAGGTTTAATGCTTCTACACTGCGGCACATCCGCAACAACAAAAAGTCTGTTTTAATGCTGAATATTGTAATAAACCTGGTAAACGAATGCCGTCGCTGTGTTTGTGTGGATCGGTGTGGACTCACCTGAAGTCAGGACGACTTGAAAATGCACAAACCTATAAAATGGAAGTAATTACATGTGCAGCAAACAAAA